>NC_134705.1:120313738-120613738 GCF_043290135.1 Rhipicephalus microplus | reverse complement strand
TGTAACGAAAAGAAAATGACTTAAAGAATGAAAAAAAATTAAAAAAGTCGTCATTAATTGAAAGAGAAAGAAAAAAAATAGATGAAAAAGTAGACAGAATGAGTTAGAAAAAGAGATAAAGAAAGAAGAATAAATGAATATAAATAGTGATAGCGAAAATAAACAGAAAACCGAATTAAGAGCAACCAAGAAGGTTGCCCAGCTCCATAATTTCTTCAAGCTTGGCACCCCTACAGATAAAGGCCGCTTTAAATTTCTTTCCTTGTGGCTTTATTATTTTTTGATTTCACATGTTTTTGTGCGTCTTCATTAATGTTATAGTTATGACGGAATAGGTGGCTATAATTTAACCGACCCTTCCATGTTCTTCCGCTACAACTAAATAAGAAACAGCTATGGAAACAGAAAAAAAAAACAAAGGGGAGAGCGCGCGCGCGCGTCGCGTTCCATGTGCGAGTTTATCAGTATCATCATCAACATCTGGGCGGGGCTCGAAGCTCGCGAAGCAGAAGCTGCTGGTCTTCTTCGAAAAGCACCTCTTGGTTCACCGCTACGATCGTGTCTTACCAGCGAATTCGTTCCACTGAGCCAAGGCCGTGGGTCGTCTCCTGTGCAGCTCCATCGTGGAGCCACTGGGCGACGAGATGTCGAGCAGAATCTGGGAGCAGCCCCGTGAGAAGCTTAAGCCTTTCGTCGAGACAGAACTGAAGGTATGTGGGGGCGTGCTTTGCAAGGGATTGCCAGCGGCGGCTTGCACAGTTTCACATGTTTTTCGCAGACGGCTCTACTAACGAAGAGCTAGAAGAGTTAGGGTAGGGTCTTGTGGTGTGTCATTGTCGTTTCAGTTTCGTTCTTTTCATTTCACACGAGAGGAGGTGTTGTGTATGCGTCTCTGTCCTGTATGTGTGTCTGTGTCCTTGAAAATAAAGGGGAGATTTGAGGCGGTCCGTAGTCCTTCTTCAGACACTACGCCTAGTTGGTTATATGTAGTTTAACAGCGCGTTGAGACAGAAAATACGATGCAGTTAGGGACTGTTACGCCTGCGAGTCCACACCAACCGTCAATGCTTCTGCAAAAGGCAATCTTTGGCAAGGCCAGCCGTCGAACCCCCCTGACCCGATCAACTCAACGACGTCATCAAGCGGCGGCGTTGGTCTGTCACGCAACGCACCACGAGCTCCCTCAGCCCGCGAGCCCGTTGAAGCTATCGGCGCCTTCCAGTCTGGCGAGTCTTACGCTATGTGGGGGAACGTCACTCGTCATTGGCTGCAACCACGCGCAGCGATCGGCGCCTTCGAGTCTGGCGAGTCTTACGCAATGCGTGGCAACATCACCTCGTCCTTGGTGCAACCACGCGCAGCGGTGGGCCCCATAGGAAGATTCCGACATCATGGCCAGCGGCGCTTTGGTTGGATATTTGGTTATTCAAAGGATCCACCCGGTTCCTATGAAAAAAAAAAAAAGCCCTGCGGCGCGTCGCCAGCAGTAGACTTATGTGTAAGAGAAGAGAGCTCGGCTGTTCAAGTCTCTAAGCTGTCAGTCCCACTGCCGAATTTGTAACGCCCCTATTTTTTTGCTGTACATAAACTTTGCCTTAACTCACCGTGGTCTCGCCCGTTCGCCTATCAGCTTTGCGCAGAAGCTGTCGCGAGCTGAGTAACACGCGCTACCAAACGGCTGGGGACCGTGGCGGCGGAGTTCGGAGCAGTGGCGCCTTAGGGACTGTGTTGGCGTCTCGTCTTTCTCAACAGGACACAAGGAGACAAGACAAGCATAATCGTATAAATTGGAGCGCCTGCCTGCGACGTTTTTTTACGTGTATCTTAGTTGGACACTGCAAAGTTCAACAAGGATTAGCTTTTCGTTATGTTCAAGATTGTCCGAGAAGTAAGTGCTTACTAAGAACGCTCGAGTTTTAAAAAATGTTACGCAATTGCACATAAAGAAACAACGCATTTTTGGCGCCATCGCTGCATAATAAAGAAGAAACTTCACTAACGAGGCAGGAAAGAGTGAAACATAGACGTGAAGGGGCCCTGCAACAATTTTGGAACATCATCAGAAAATGCTGCCGAACGGTAGCAGAGGCTCAATATAGCGCAGCACACGGCCTGGAATTCATGATAAATTCTTAAAATGAGCTCAAAAATTCGCTTCTCTCGAAAAAGGACGATACAAGCTAAAACATTTCTTGTCTTAGCCATTGCTTCAGCCATTGGTTGATTTGAGCTTCCCACGCTCTGTCGTTACTTGGGCCGTCGTGGGAGGCCGTCACTTGTTCAAGCGAGCACGCGTGATTGCACTTAAAAATCACGTAGTCGAAAAAAAAACTATGATAAAGTGCTGAATATTACGAGGCGTGCCTAACGTATTTTCTTTCTCCGTGCCGTCCCGCTTTACTTAGCTTCCCGCACTTTCGTTGGGACGACAGCAGAGAGAGTGCAATTGCAGCGTGCGACAAATCTTAGTGACTCCACTCGTCCTGTACAGATACTAAAAATGTTTTCGGCGGTTATTTTCTGAGGCAATAAGCTCTTTCAATGAATTCATTGCAAGGCTACTTCAAAAAGTGTTGCAGGGTTTCTCTGCATAATCTAGTTGGTGAGCAAGGTTTGTACTGATTCTTTCTTAGCAGTTAAACTTTACTTCCAAGCTCTAAAAGGCCCTTGAGAAACCACTGGCCTAGTTTGCTGCTGGCATCTCCTAAACTGTGTTCATCATGCCCCTTTGTGAGCTGCAAAAACCTCGTAACGGACGAGCGCAATGCGTGCGGAGCAGCCCGAATACTTTTATATGTGTCTTTGACAAGGCTATTGTAATTTTCACCCACTTACAAACCAACAATCAAGCCTGCATGGGCGAAATTTCAGAAAAAAATTAAAAGGGGGGACAAATTTGCCGTGGCAGGTATTCTGTTCAGTATTATCTATAACAGATTGAGTGCTAGTTGATTTCAGTAGTTTCACAGAGCTGAGAGGTATTGAACCCGGTTACACGCTACAAAGTATAAATGCGATGAAAATGTTAAGTTCGCTATGGCCCACTGTGCAGCCATTCAGACACATCATGTTGGCAACCAGCATCTCCCCTCTCCCCTATCTGAGCACAAGAGGGGTTCAGTACTTCCCTGCCCCCCAGCTCTACGTATTACGCCACCGCAAGCTTGCACTTATCGTTAGAGCTTTACGTAAGCTCCAGAGGTATTTAATTTAGAAATTGCCTCTCTGGTAGAGTACACTGTATCTCTCGTGCAAGCAAACATGTGTCATTAATCCCACTGTATTGTTAAAGCACACCATCATAATTGAAAAGCGGCTTGCGTGCAGCGCGAATAAAGCACGCGAACTTTTTCACTCGTACATCCTGCGCAGGTACACGACCTCTTCTTCTCCAACAAGAACGATATGGATAACATAGCAAAGCTGCAGGCCCGCGATGCCCTGTGGCGCTTTAGCTGTGGCAACAAGCGCACCACCATTATAGCGGTGTGCGACGTGCTTGAGAAGTACCAGATGAAACGCATGTTGCAGTTTCTCAACTCGGTTATCCGCGACGCCCTGGGCGGCACCCTCTTCCGCAAGCCCATCATCAGCGCCAACGCGCAACCGCTGCTCAAGCAGTGGGGCAAGACTATCGTTGTCGCTTGCCGTGCGTTCGGGGACCAACACCCGGACAGGTACAGTACCAATGCTTTGTTCAATCTTTTTAAATGCGAAGCATTTCTTAACGAACGTCGGCGAATTGGAGCATATCTATCTATCTATCTATCTATCTATCTATCTATCTATCTATCTATCTATCTATCTATCTATCTATCTATCTATCTATCTATCTATCTATCTATCTATCTATCTATCTATCTATCTATCTATCTATCTATCTATCTATCTATCTATCTATCTGTCTATCTATCTATCTATCTATCTATCTCTGTCTGTCTGTCTGTCTGTCTGTCTGTCTGTCTATCTATCTATCTATCTATCTATCTATCTATCTATCTATCTATCTATCTATCTATCTATCTATCTATCTATCTATCTATCTATCTATCTATCTATCTATCTGTCTATCTGTCTGTCTATCTATCTATCTATCTATCTATCTATCTATCTATCTATCTATCTATCTATCTATCTATCTATCTATCTATCTATCTATCTATCTATCTATCTATCTATCTATCTATCTATCTATCTGTCTGTCTGTCTGTCTGTCTATCTATCTATCTATCTATCTATCTATCTATCTATCTATCTATCTATCTATCTATCTATCTATCTATCTATCTATCTATCTATCTATCTATCTATCTATCTATCTATCTATCTGTCTATCTGTCTGTCTGTCTGTCTGTCTGTCTGTCTGTCTGTCTGTCTGTCTGTCTAGTGGCTGGCTGGCTGGCTGGCTGGCTGGCTAGTGGCTGGCTGGCTGGCTGGCTAGCTAGCCAGCCAGCCACTTACGTTTGGGTGCTCTCGTGGTCACGCCTTTAACTTGGCGTGAACCAAAATTAGCCTGGGAGGGTAAGGTGGTTCGACGAATATGACGCGCTCGTCACAATCCCATCACATACGTCGTCAACACATACCGCCTGACAGTGGCACATACCCATAGTCGGGTATGTGCCGCTGGTATGTGGGTATGTGACACAGGTGATTGACACTTAGTATCCACCCAGGAACGATGACAACACACATAGGAAATTTTAACGCACGTTAATACCCGACATTGGTAGCGTTGACCCGTCGAATGCAAAGAATAAATGTCAGGGTCCCAGCTGGAATCGAACCCAAGCATTCTGCGTGGCATTGAGCATTTTACCACACAGCTACACCAGGTCTCGGAACGACTTTTCAAATAGATACTAATCTTCGTGAAACGTCTATAGTGGTTGCAGTGCTGCCTACCCAATTTTATTAACATTACATATGTACTCATTTGATACAGCCGTCACGTCAGGTTAATGCCAATCGTGATTAGTTGCCATGTCCTGACACTTGTTTATGTACAATATCTAGGGCCAGCATCTTCGCGAGCATCAGCGCTTCATATGAGCTTCTGCTGTTGCTAATACGCATGTTACAGTTGGCATCGTTGCGCAAGTGCAAACAACTGGTTATATAAACATCTGCAACTCTAAAACATATGTCTGTGCGTGCAACATTTGTACATATATTTAACGCCATTTCATGACGTGTCACTCAATAAAAAAATTGCAACACGGTCACCTTCCCTCCGCATGCTTAGCATAACGTCGATTATCAGGCACGTGGGATCTGCCGAATTTTTTTAGCACTAGCTCATTATTCGCTTCGTTATAGTGCATGCTGAAATGGTAGTCATGTCTATCACACGTTTTGTAGGGCAACCTGGCCAACGAGATGCCACCTCTTGTTCACTGTTGGTCATCTGGTGTTGTGATTTTGTTGCATAGAAGTGGCACAAGCTTGCTCTCTTCAAAGAACATTGCTGGCCTGATACTCGAGATCGCATATTTTTGAAAGATGGGTGGCAGGACAGGAACACGCCTGACGCTTTAGCTGAATTAGTAGAACAACAGAGACGTTATCCGAAGGTTCTCTGTTTGGTTCCTACCGTCAGCAACTTCTCCGTTCATCCACTTCAATTAATTCACGTTTATGCTTTATTGTCTGTTAGTCTCATTGGGTGGTGTCTGGTAAAAAAAAGCCAGGCGGCCTTCATCAACTCCTCTTGCTTCAAGCAGACGTGTATGCAATGATTTGTGAAGAGTGAATATCTTTCTATAGGACTTACCAACAACTTATCCTGCTACCCAGGTCATTGCACACGAAACGCGTCTTCGTGTTGGTCTGCAAGACGTACTTCGGCAAAATCCGGTCCTGGTTCGTGGCGCAGGGTTTAAGCTTGATCGACCTGATGATCAGCGGCCTCTTCTACCCCGACGATCCGACCATGTTCGCAAACGTCGCCAAACGCACCATTACGAAGCACTTCCGCTGCTACATGACGAGTCTGGAGATGCCCATGAACTCGATGGCGGCCATGTTCAGCTGGACGAAAGAGATGCTACGCAGTACCAAGCTGGACAACGACTCCAGGCTAGTCGACTTTGCCAGGATGCTAGAGAAGGCGGTTGCCCAGCTTTTCCTGTCGAAATACATAACGCAAGACATCGAAGTGTGTTCCGAAGGGTTGGGCACCGTGCGCAAGAGGGACTATTTGAACACACTTGAATCAATCGCCAACGTAGCCGTGCAAATGGCGTCAGTGTACAAGCAAGTCTTCATGGAAGAGGCAGTCGCCATAATAGTCGCCTTCGCCAAGCACAGGGCTGCACAGCACGTGTGGCTAATCTGTCTGTGATTCGCCGTTTCTGTGGGAAATGACTTGATTTTTTAAGTCTCTTTCTCTCAGTTACTACGGCGTTGGTCTTTGATTTGAGTAGGATAATTTTTTTGTTTCGGTAGATAGAAGCCGCGGCAAGGAAAACGCGCTGAGCGATCTTGTATTTGCTGAGTCGTTCGTTTCGTTAGACGGATGCAACGACAAGTAGCAAGCGCTGGTTGCTTTCCGTTCTTATAATCTAAGAAATAAAGGAAACTTTACGATCGAAACGCCCGTCTATTTTAATGCGTTGAATAGCTCGTTGTGCGTTAGTTTTGAGCGAGAACTGTTTTCCGCAAACAAAATACAAATGATGCAAATTTAATAGTTTTTTGGTTTTATTGAAAATCGAACCATGTTTAAGAATCCCATAGCTAGCCATTTCACCTCCCCCGAAATGTGGTCACCCGAACTGGGATGTGACCACTGCCATCATCGGGTTAGCAGCTGAGTACCTTAGCCACTTATCCACCACAGCACATCATTCAGATACATATCCAATCACTCAGAGTATTCTCAAGTGAAAGCAATGGGTTCGTTAGTTCGAGTAGTTTCCTTGATAATACAAGTGAATATTTTATCCATCAATTCTGTAACGCAATGTCCTTACTATCCGCTCAACCCTTTCAGTACGTAGTTTTAATGGTCTCAGCTCTAGGCATTATTAACATCATCACCAGCTGGCCGATTCCGCGGAAGATCAAAAAAACGCGGTATACTTGATATCTCCTATTTTCCTTGTACGTTTTATGCCATGCCTGTGTGATTTAAGAGCTTGAAATTACAATTTTTTCTCAACTAACATTTTTTTGAACCAAGGAAAAATTTAAAAGCATCGCCGGGTCACGCCGGCCATTTTTTTAAAAGTGGGTTTTCGGGAATTCGCGATCATGCTAACAGTGGCGCAAGCTATATATCAGAAATTGTTTTTGCTTAGCACAGCTAGAAGTAATGAAGAAATAGCTTATATAATTTTATCAAGCTCTGGGCAACCTAGGTATTTCTAAATATTATCTAAAAACGCCATGTTTATAAAAGTCGCTCGTTTTTTTTTTTGGGGCCAGATTCTGTTTCTGTGAATGTTATAGCTTGTTCATACTTCCAGCATTGATAGCACCTTAAATGAGTAATTATTCTCTGCATTTTAATTTGTCCAGTAGTTTTCAAAGGAGTGAATTTTGTCGCTCTAAACATGAAAACCTATATAAAAACACACTCTCAATTTCGCTCAATGTTTTATAAATTTACTCGGTAAACTGCGTTATTATATTCTAAAAAAAATGTTGGCTCAATTTGATGAGAACAAACTTCTTCATTTTCAAACATTGCGTTTTCAGAGTGTTTTCACTTCCATGTTCACTTCCATATATTTTTTGGCAAAAAATACAATAACGCTGTTTTTCTTTTTGTGATTCTGCGAAATAACATTAGTGCGTTATTTACTGAGATTATAAATGTTCTCATCAAAAACCACATTTCGAATGAAATGCATACTAGTATATTTCTTGACGATTACGCAAAAATAAAAAAGGAGGGCACAAGAATCAACACTGACATGAGCAGCATTAACAACTCTTGTGTGGGTACTTTATATCCTTATATTTTCTTGCGCAAACTGGTTAAAATGAACTTTTTCAACTCTAAAAATATAAAAAATACGAGCAAACCAGGAGATATCAAGCATAGCACGTTTTTCGGTCTTTCGTGGAATCGACCAGCAGCATCGGCAACAGTAGCAGCCTGACTATACGCGCTGCATGTTCCTCCAATCAACCCCGTCCTGTACGTTCTGCGGCCGCGTCTTACGCGTAAACTTCTTTCTTAATCTCATCTGTGCCCCCTAATTTTCTGTCTCCCTCTCACGTGGTTGGCGCATCTTGGAATCCAGTCTAATGCCATTTAGATAACTTCACGCCTGATCACTGTGTCTGCCTCAGCCTCTGACATCACTCCGTTGTGACCAGCGTGTTTTCACTGCACAGACGTGCCTAGCTTGATCTCGTTGCTCGGTAGACGGATTGGCAAGCCCGACAAACGTTTTCTCTTAGAGCTGGTGTGCTTGTTGACGATATGACAAGCCCGTATTTTTCTGTGTCCGCACTCCGTAACCTGCTGCGTGAATATGTGATGTGATTTGTGCCCTGGATATTCAAAATCTGTACGGCTGCAAGTCTGAACGGTTGGGCCATGCTGCGTGGCGAATTGTCGTGGCAAAGAGATCGAAGTCGCGAGCGTTCTCGTTTCCCTAAGGACAACCGAAGAACGAAATGGGAGTGTGTCGTTCGTTAAACTGACGTCGACATTCGTTTTCTTGGTGACCTGAAGGTACATGTGCCCGTACTACGTATTACCAATTGGTTCCAATCGCCCCATCTCGACTATGTTCTGTTCTTGCTCTAAGATGAAGGTGTCATGTGTGCTTCTGACTTGTTGTCGTAAGCCCTGGCATTAAAACAATAAACGCGCGTGGCAGTACGTTCTCAGAATAGGCGTGTTTCCTTCAGGGTGGGCAAACATTTTGCTATTGGCGATTAGTGCCACGGACTTGTGCTAGTTTCATTAACTTGGTTGATAAAAATGGAAGAAATGACTTAGCGTATCGATTTTGTGCATATAGTATTTTCTTTCCGGTATTTATACCACTTTATTGCGGTCAGCACCTTGGCATAATTTGTTTTCTTGAAATTCAGATGAGTGTCTACACTTACAGTAAAACGCTTCCTAATTGGTTTTCAGTTATGATTTCTACCAAAAATGTACCGATACAAAAATAGGCTGTGAAGCAGAAGCGCCCAAAGGAGCTACATGGTTTAATATAGACAAAGTATTAATATTTTTTCAGGACCTAAATTTTATGAACTACGCACCACTGCGAGGGTACCCAGCGCAAAAGAGGAAACGCTGCTTCTTGCGTCAATCACAACTTTGTTTTTGTAAAACTAACGATTTTGTTAGCTGTTGCAATGGTCATGACCCTGATAATTTGCTGAATACTATATTTGTGGCAGCGGCACAAACTCTCCTCAATAACTACGTGTCTTAGAAGACAGATGTTCAAAAGAGTACAAATTGAACTGCAAAAGCTTTCCAAATGAGTAAGAACAGTTTCTCTGCATGCTTTACATAGTGTTTGTTTGTTTGTTTGTTTGTGTGTGTGTGTGTGTGTGTGTGTGTGTGAATAAATAATGAATAAAATTCGCCTTATTTATTTCGTCACTTTGCTCGCGAAAAAAATGACTCACACGTGAATTCCTAAATGGTTTGAAGCGCAATAATTCACTTAAACCAGCGAACTTTTTGATGCAAAAGGCAGGATAAAGATAATAAGCGTGTAAAACTCGCCGCGAAGGCTTAATATTTTTACCGGGAGACGATGGTGGCAGTGGATTCACAGCCTCCCGTACGCGCATTCTTTCGGGCAAAAATAGTGACGTCACAGTGGCAGCGAGCAGGCCTGATAATTTTCTAGGTGGCGTTGGTGCAGTCACGCAACATAGCAATGAAAGAAAGACAAAAGAGTACTACATCGCAAAAAATAGTATTCATGCCCAAGATTTTTTCCTTATGAGCTTCAGAAACTACGCGCATAAGAACTCGCCAAAATTGAATAGCTTCACCCAAACATTTCGCTAGAAGACGTTCCCGCGAGTAGAAAAAAAAAAAAGGGTAGTAGAAAAAGGCGTAATAGGGAAATAAATTGCATAGCAGGCCAGTAGTCAGGATTTTTTTTGTCTGACGGGCTGTCGGGCACTTGCTGACGGCCTTGTCTGTTTGAGACATAAACCTATATTCATAATTTATTTTCGGTTTAACAGTCCTCTATATCGAAATAAGGGGGGAAGGGGGAGACACATGGGTTTCTAGTGCCACCGCTGCTACGGTTTTCCTGAGTAGTACGGTGGCCCGGTGGTAAAATAGTTGTCTGTTAAAGCGTTGGAATGTCTGGTGAGCGTTTCTACACTTTACGTTATCTTGCTGGGTAAGTGCATAATGTTTTCGCTATTTAACACCGTAGAGATGCTGCGCAGTGCGTGATTTTATTAGTACATTTGGGGACACGAAAGCATGGTAAAACCCACAGCTACAGTAAAGGAAGGCTTTACTCTTGTGTAGTGACGCATAGAGCGTTTATGCTAATCATAAATAAAAAAAAAAGAAACATAGAAGCATGATATAGCTCACATTTACTGTAAAGAATGCGTTATAACTTGTCTAGTAATAGCGCAAAACGTTAATAAAATGCTATGCTATCACGTTAATAATAAAAACATATACACAATGACGCTTCCCCCAATCACTGGGGAGATAAGGTGGAGGCAGGCAGTACATAATGTCCCGCACCACGTACAGCAGTCAAGTTTCACGATTCGTTGTTCCTGTCGTCCTTCAGACAAATATGGCTGAACATCGACGGCATTATCTTCAGTAGCCACGTCGGCTTATGTTGAGAAAAAATTTTTTAAACTCCTTGAGGCGCTCGAAAGGACCGATGGGGTGGCACTTCTTGGAGAGATCAGTGAGATGGACGTTGAAAAGAAACCACGTCAAATTGGCCCTCCTCCGTCTGCTGTTCATGACAAACCCGGCCTGATAAAGAGGTGGAGGGAGAGAGAGTGATTACGGTGGGTTATATCAAGCAGAAATGTTCATGTACCAGTGCTTCAAAATTAGCCTCTCAATGGACCCTTTTCATAATTCTCAAGTGTGCTTCTCTGCACTGCATATTGGATCAAGTATTGGCGGCAGCTTTCGTGCCTCAAGTGGAGACGCGGTCCTACTTGAACGCGCTAGGACTTGTCTAATGTAAGTGTTTATATATAAAAAAGGCGACTCAATATTGTCCATGACATTGCGTAAGTAAACTAGTTTTGAACAGGCTATTTCCACCAAGTGACAAGCTGCCATTAGTTCTTCAAACTGCGTGGCACAAAAGCTACCTTTACAAATTTGAAAAGTGTCTATAACGATGACATGAATGGACGTTATATGGTCGAACGTGGAGGTATATAATGTGTAGGGGATCACGATAAAGTTCTGTATATAAGCAATTTCAGATATCAAAAGTTTTTACAAAGACAAAATACAGTCAAGTAGATTTTACAACCGTAATATAGCTACAGTACGGCACACTGTTAAAGAGAACACTGCGGTGAGCTCCTTTCGTATTGTTGGCACTCTATAAGTGAAAGTGGATGTGGAAACTGTTCTTGCACCGAACGAGTTGACCAAAAGAAGTCAGTACTGTCTGCCACGAGCAGTCTTAAGCTAATTTAGGTCATTACGCTTTTGCGAGTCCGTACACATCCCGCACGCAAGTATTTTGTTTGTCAGTTTACACGTATGAACAATAATTTGTTATATGTGGTTTCAGCCGCATATTTATTTAGAAGAGCTAGGTGGCTCGATTGATTGATTTGATTAGAAATTATGAGAGACGCTGTAGTGGAGTGCTGCAGAAGTTTGGACCACCCGGGGCTCTTTAACGTGCACTCGAATCTGAGCACACGGGCCTACAACATTTCCGCCTCAATCGAAAATGCAGCCGCCGCAGCCGGTCCTCAATCCTGCGACCTGCGGGTCAGCAGCCGAGTACCTTAACCACTACAGACCACCACGGCGGGGCAAGGAGCTAGGTGACTCGTCGAACGTGGACATTAGGTAGTTTTCAATTAGGGGTCCCATAAGTTTGGGGCCCCAAAGCGCATTGCGTGTGCTCGCTTTGAGTCAAGCAGAAGCTAAGAGTTTTCGAATAATACCCCTGTCACACGAGCACCCGCGAACTCCGTTAGCTCCTTCATCCTTATGTCAAGGGAGGTGCGGTCCATGTCACACGGCAACCCTTAAGCAAACGAAGGTAAACGGAGCACTTCGCAAAGGACGTTCGACGATCTCCCTTTGCAGCGAAACGAGGTAATCTTGTTCCCAGTATGGCAGGTCAGAAAAAATTTCGAGCAATAAATTACCGCAGTGACAATAATAATTACATTTTGCCCATATTAAACGTTCTTTTGTTGCACTACTCATTTATAACGTGTGTTTTTTTGGCACGGTGTGGATGGCATCGTCCATGCGTGTGGTTCTTGTTGTCACCGTGTTTGCGTGTGCCCGGGAGAGGAATGACTGACAGCATTGCATCATTGTCACCTGCTTCGACGACTGCAGAAATGGGTAATGGGACCAGACATAATTCAAGGATAACTTGGGATGCACTCACGAGGGAAGGAAACACAAGAACTTTGGTGCACGGGCTACAAAACCAACTAGTAACCGAGCACAGCGCAATTGTAAACAAACATAGCATTAGGCACAAGGTGGCCAGCGTCGCGGCCAGCATTGCTACAATTAGCGAATGTGTTTCCATTCGAAATAATTTTTAAGGCATTGTTGCATTCAGACGTACTTAATATTGTGTTTTCGTAGAAACCGCATAACAAAGATTTCCAAAAAAGCACCTAGAGATGTAATTGGGATACTTCTGTGAAACTGAAACAGTGCCGGCTGAGCCCCCTCGCGGCAACTATAGTAACCTCGTCATTGCCGTGTGACCCTGATACAACTACACATCCGTCCAACTACCTAGCGGAGCTTTACGTTGACGGAGTTTAACAGAGCTTGGTGGTGGCCGTGTGACAGGGGTATAAGACTCCCCTTACCCGTCACTTCAGCGGATGCCGTGGCGTTTCACCTCAGCAGGTGCTTCAGCGGGTGCCGTGCCGCTAAGTTCGAGAAATAACGTCCTACAACGCAAAACCTAAACCCTGTTTGGGTTTCCCGCATGAAGTCTCGACACCATTTCTTCAAGGCCCCAATACAATTGGGGTCCCTATTACAAAACTCTCTATTGCGCAAGACATGGTTGGCAAAAGTGCCGGAGTCTCCTGAACGCCGCAATGGCAACAGCAGGCGCTGACTGACTCTTCCACGCTTTACGCACATATAGACCCCATAAAGTGGACAGGTAGATGAGTGGTAGAGGAGTTCCTAGAGCATCGGACGCACTATTCGAAGGTCGCAGGTATGGTCCCTGCCTATGGCAAGTTATTTTTTCATCTATTTGTCTTTGTTCACATTTACATAATACTATTACCATCCCCTATACTTTTCTTGGCATCATTGTCTGTTAGTCCTCCTTAAGAACGAATATAACAAAAAAAAGCTCTCAACGGGGCCGTGCGACACTTTTGCGACAGCTTTCTTTAGCACCGGAATGCGTGTAGCAATGATTGCCGAGACGAATACAACAAGGGTGATGGAAGTCGGTGCACGAAAAGCGAGCTACGACTCCGAAAAGCTCAGAACTCGAGCGGACGACGACAAGAAACGTTCTTTTTCGCATGTCACTCGTCTGCTGACGTCAAAGACTGCCGACTTTCGTAAAGGCATACCAGAAGTGGCCTTCACACAATACCTCGCTACAGCTACTTTTGACGAAGTCGTCAGCATGGTTGCTACGAACCACGTGCGTCGGGTAGCAGACGCTCCCACGGTCACACTGTGAAAGATACATGCATACACCTGGGTTGGGTTCATTTCTTAGTTTGCATGCGAGACGCGTTTGACGACAACGCTGGCGTCCGCCGAATGTCGCATTTTTTGGTTCGCTAAAAAACGCGGCTAACGTGGCATGTGTTTCGACCTTTAGATGCTGGCGTACCGTAGCCTCATTCACAGACTAAGTGTCGTGTACATGATTCTGAAAGTACATCATTTAGAAACAGGAATGTTTCTTTCCGATAAAGTATAAAAAGGGTTTTTGCTGTTTTTAGCGTTCACTCGCATGGCCTAACTACTGACATATGACTACTGCACGCTACTTCTCGCGTTAAGCCAATCAAAAGCAAACTGTCTTTGTTGTCTCGTCGCATGAGATAATGTCCCTTCCCAGAACAAAATAGCCGATGTGTGTCACAGTAGTCCAAATTAAGGTAATTGGTCCCGTGAAATAAAATTATAACAGCTTCTATTTCGGCGTTTCCCCTTGCGCAACGATATCGGCGCATCTCCTAGCACCTGCACAACCGATTCAAAATGCATGCTCCAATTGTGTCACAGGGCCCTTTGCAATTTACACTCTATTTCGTGTTGGCCACTGCAGCTTCACTAAATGCCACTCTATAACGGCGTAGAGAAAATTTAAAGTCACCCAAGTTCGTGACTTAGGAGCCCAGTGGCGACACGAGCACATCGATGGTAGTCTGTCATGGTGTACTACTTGAGCTAACTTTGCATTTTGTTGCCCCCCCGAACTGTCTCTCAGAGACTGCATAAAGAAAAGCGAACGTTAGAGAAGCGCTCCGCCAGGTTTAGCATTATTCCCAGCTGGCCACAAGACAACCGCCTAGTATTTCAATAAACCCGTTAAATAAAATTGAATTAGTTAATCGACAGTCAATTGGACGGTAGTGTGAACGTATGCCCCGATATTGTACGCACTAAACATAACTCTGTAAACTTCAATGAGGACTTTCAATTTTGTTCCAGTTTGATTTTCAAGTGTGAATACACTTTATAAGCGACCCCAAACCATCCACCGCCGTCGGCGGCGTCCGCAGTCTTCTCTCTATCTTTAAAAGAAAGAGGACTTGGCGGGCCGCAGCGCGACGCTCTACCGAATAAGCCACGGACGCGACGCTTATATCGGTGTCAGTAACGCGCCTTATACCCCCTCCCTCTTCGCTCGCTCCTCCGCTCTCCTCGCTCGCTGCAGCTGCGCGCGCACTTCTCTCTCTCGCGCGCCCGCCTTCTCTCTCAGTCTCCCGTCGAGAGGGGGTCGTGAGGGGGAATAAAGTTAAAATCCGTTGGCATTCGCCAGTGAGTCAATGTAAACTCCCCCGTGTGATCAAATTGCGATTCCCAGGAACTATTACACCATAAAGGCACCATAGTGTGATTAATAAATATAATAGTGTGAATTAATAAATACCCCTCATAGCATCACCCCGTGTATTCGCACTTAACCATGTTCACCCTCTGGGAAATGCTTGGGAGTTTTTTTTTAATGCGAAGCATTTCTTAACGAACTTCGACGACTTTGAGTCTGTCTGTCTGTCTATCTATCTATCTATCTATCTATCTATCTATCTATCTATCTATCTATCTATCTATCTATCTATCTATCTATCTATCTATCTATCTATCTATCTATCTATCTATCTATCTATCTATCTATCTATCTATCTATCTATCTATCTATCTATCTATCTATCTATCCGCCTACGACATTTAGCTCTCCTGGCAGTTTCGATGATGGTATCGATACCAAACTTGGTATGGCATAACATGACTGCATGACGAACATATTTGACTAGTCATAACATGAAAATCATGATATGTAGGTCATGAATGTCATAATTTACATTTCATTGTTCTGTAGCTCTTCAGTGGTTTCGTTCACATGACACGTTGCAAAACTGGTATGGTATGGCATGATCGCATGGTGAACACAAGAGACAGACCCTTACAAGAAAACCATGTCATGCGTGTCATGTAACAACATGACTACATGACACGCTCATGATGCTCTCGCGGCCGTTTCGCTAGCTTTACATATGCCAAATTTGGCATTACGTGGCGTCAATGAATGACGAAAGTATGTGACTGATGCAAACATGATAATTATGAGATGCGCGTCATGTGAGAACATGACTACATGCCGCACTCAAGGAGCTAACACATTTCGACGTGATGTGGTGCGCGTGCTCGCCGGCGTTCATTTCGTTCCGTC
Organism: Rhipicephalus microplus; assembly: GCF_043290135.1. Classification (NCBI taxonomy): domain Eukaryota; kingdom Metazoa; phylum Arthropoda; class Arachnida; order Ixodida; family Ixodidae; genus Rhipicephalus; species Rhipicephalus microplus. The sequence continues at coordinate 120,597,650 of NC_134705.1, read as the reverse complement.
ACGCCGGAGTTGCCACGCCAGGCGCCAGTTTTGGCATACACTCGCAGGCGCGCGCCACGCTGCGTTGCTTTGACGCATGCGCATTTCAGCACGTCCAGCGTCCTTACGAGACGCAGTGTTGTCTGGATAACCCATCGACACGAAACACAGCATGTCGCATTTCGCGCCGGTTTCCGTCAGGCCGCACTTACGGATGCTGGTCGCGCCGATCGCACCTGGCGTCAGACTAGAGTGCTCGTGTTTTGCAAACGTAGCGTCGCTGTGCCGAGCGTGCGCGCGTGTCAACGCTACATGGGAGTATATTGGGACCTTCATGATGCGCTCGTGGCCGTTTTGCTACCTCCACTTATACCAAATTTGGTGTTACGTGACGTCAACGAATGACGAATTATATGACTTATGTAAACATGATAATCCTGACACGCGTGTCATGTAAGAAATTGACAACATACCACGCTCATAGCATGCTCACGGCCATTTCGCTAGCTCCACATATTCAAAATTTGGTATCACGTGACTTGAATAGATGACGAAGGTAAACAACAAATCCAAACATGATAATCATGACACGGAAGTCATGTACGACATCATTTACCTCCACCTCATAACGTTGTGCTGATTTTAAAGTGGCATATAAACTTTTCTCATTCGTGCTTCGCCTATCATCAATTTCCACTGTACGTGGGATCTGCCAATTTTTTTTGCAAAAATTTTTGAAATGTTTAGAAAACCAGAATGAGAGCTTGACTTGAAGCTCTTGGAAGAGAAAGATCAGAATCACTGGTTGCTCGTGAATGACAATTGACAGACACAAAATGTTTGCATAAGTAAATTAGGCCAGAGACAATATCATACACACGCTTTGCACTGCTAGAAGATTTTGCAGCTGACACATATTAAGAAAACCTTATACCTTTTCCTTCATCGTTTGTATGGTGTCGTAGGTGTAGAATAGCTTTCTGTACTGCATAGAAGCCATGCCACCGACTGCATACTCGCCGGTCAGCAGCGTTTCTTCTCGTTCGCAGATCTGGGGGCAAAACAAAACAAAACAAAACAAAGGTTTTTAATACAACATGCAAGAATGGGTGGCTACATATATAGAGATAATGATGAATCAGAGGTACTTGGCATATGTACTTGGCATATGTTAGTACGTACTATTGGATGTGGTTTTGTTTGGTGAGAATCGGTTATGCAAGCCAAAATTCGTTACACTTGGTTATGCTAGTATGCCCTCAATGTCGAAGCAAAGTTTGCCAAAAAAACAATATGGCTCCAGCAGCGCGTTGCTTGAGCTAATTTTGAAGGTCACGCTTGAGTGGCTGTAATGCGTCGCTGAATCTCTGGCCAGCAGGAGCATAGCGAGAACTTTTTTTTTGAGGGGGAGGGGGGTGTTTAACCAATCTTTATGCCTGTTCGTGCATGCGTTTGTACGTGCGCATGTAACAAACGCAAGCGTAATTGAAAAATTTCGGGATCGTATAACCACTTCTGGCTACGAAACTGCTGGCCGGTGTCGCGACAACACGCGAGGTGCGTGCATTGGATCAAATCGCTGATACGCTGGAGAAATGTAGGCCTGAAATCAGCGGCTAAAGAACATTGCGCGAACTCATGGGCAAGCAATCTGTAAAAATCTGGACCCTCACATGCGCTCAGGGAGACTGGCATGACCTTGGGTTAGCTCGAAGGTTACATTCATGCATAAGGCCTTCACTGTGTTGCTGTACTTGCAGGAATAAAGCTATTTCTTATAAATAGATCAAGGTCCCTACAGAAAATTTCCATTAACTAACATTGATGGTTCCGACAAATGAACAGATAGGGCTGTGGCGTGCAAGGTGACGAAGTCATCAAAAGGCAAGCTGACCTGCGAACTGTCGCTGACAATGAAGCCAGTACAAGTCTTGTATAGCGCATCGGTGGGTAACCGGTACTCTTCGGTCATGTTGTAAATAAGGGTTCCCATCTGGAATGAGAACGCCAGAACCTGGCTCGGGGAGTCGAACTTCTCCTCAGCCATCGCCACTGCCCGATCCTGTACCGGTTGCAGATAAAAAAAAAGTTCGTAGTATGGGAAATTTCACGTTACCAAACTTGCCATTTTGTAGATTTATACACTTTTACACTTACAAACTCTGTTCGTTTTCTTTCTGATACTGCGTGCTTGGCCAATGCTTGATCTCTGTTCAATATACAAGTGCCTTTTTAAGTTAGTTGAGGACGGCGGTGATCTCAAATGGAAGCATTGAAGCTCTTCATGGCAAGAACCCATCAGAATCTTCGTTCAGCGAACTGGGAGCGCAGAGAAAACACAAAGGACGAAGCGAGGAACCACACAACACGAGCGCTCTCTGTTCGTGTTCGAGCGCTCTGTTCGAGCGCTCTCTGTGTTTTCTCTGCGCTCCCAGTTCGCTGAACGAAGAAAATGAATTACCAACTGGCCCACATTTTGAACCCATCAGAAACTTTAGATTGAGAAAAAGTGGCATGTAGCAATTCTTGTGGCGGAATGAAATTCAACCAAGTTCAACGGCGAAGCAGAAATTGAAGCGCTGATGAGCGTGTACAAGCTGATGATCAGAATGACGTCACTGCTCAAGACAACGAATACAGAGGTCATTCCGTGCTCGCTGAGGTATGTGTGTCATGCCCCACACAACTGAGTTGGTTGATGACTGGTGTAACATTGCTCACTCATTCTGGATGTCTGAATATGGCAATTGTGCACTACCGCTTTTTCAGTCTCGTTTTCAGTGCTGAACGTGGCTGGCGTCATTACAAAGGGTTTGAGCGTGTGCTTTCAGATAACAACATTAGGAAGAACTCTACTCAGTCACAAATTGTCAATTCAATTAGGTTCTTCCACGTAATAATAATAAAGTTGTTGGAATGAATTGTTCGGAAAACAATGACTTTTGTTTATTATTGCTCGCTTTCGCGAAGTTTTTTTGTGAAGTAGTGGCCGCAACTATTGCAGGAATTAGATGGAACTAATCAACGCGTTGGGCTAGTGTTCTCAGAAGCAAGTGTAGCAAGATGTGTCGTGTATACGAACACGACATAAAACGATTATATGTGGTGTTCGTTGGCACAAGGACCGAACCGATACAGAACTAAAGAAGGCTACGCTCACGTGTAACGGAACCATTAGAATACGAAGTACGTGAGTGAGTGAGTGAGTGAGTGAAAACAACTTTATTATGGTTCAGTGCAGACGCTGAGGTTGCCACGCGTCACCTGGCTACTCCCACGTGGGGACCAGCAGGTCTAGCCTGACGGCCCTGTCGCGGGCACACTGGACGGCCAGGATTTGGTACTGAAGTTTTGGGCTGCGCAGAAGCGCATCCCATTCGGGTTCGCTATAAGTCGGTCCAAGCGACCCGCATTCCCAGAGCATGTGTGTTAATGTAGCGGTCTGCCCGCAAGTGGCACCGAGGAACTTGTAAGGATGAATTGCATTTAGGTATGCTAACGACGGGTACGAATAGGTTTGAAGTAAGCGCAACGAGGCGGCCTGTGATCTATTGAGTTTTGAATGTGGAATTGGGAATGCCCACCTCGCCATGTAGTAATACTTAGTAATCTTGTTGCGTGTGGTAGGTGTGTCCCGCGTCGTCGGCGCTGGAGCCGTCGCCCAGGTCAAGAGCAGCGCGGTCAATAAGCACGCGCCCTGCTGTGTGGGTCGACTCGGTCGGGTTCAGTGTAACGCGGTTTACGGAGCCACCATGCGCGGAGAACTATTATATGGTGTGAGGGACAATCGTATCACTGATGAAGCTGTTCAAGATCTTGGCGGCCTGTGTTGATATGCGGTCTTTTTGAAAGGCTCTGACACCAAATTTGGAGTCGCTGTACACATCTTCGCACCGATCATTTAGCAGACCGGGTGCAATGGCCACTTGTTCAGCCAATTTGGGGTTCGTTGTGCATACCGTAGCGCAGTTCGTAGTCTAGCCCGTCAGGTCCACGAGCAGCGCTGCGAACTTCTTGCCGTATCGATATGGTGCAGCGTCAACGAAACTTGCATTTACGCCACCCTTTCCCAGTTGCTTCAGTGGAGCCATTGCCCTTGCCCGATGACGTCCCTCATTGTGTACAGGGTGAGTGTTGCGGGGTATTGGGGCAACCAGGACGTTTTCCTATATATGTTCTGATATACACACGCTATTTGTTTCCAGCTGCATACGGTTAAAACTTAGCTCGCCAAGTATGCGCCGACCAGCTGTCGTAGTGGACAACCGAGCCAGCTGTGGGCGTTGCTGCACTTCCGCAATGTCGGCAGCAAAGTCGTGCACACCGAGCATGAGCAAGTACTCGGTGTGTGTGCGTACGGGTAGCCCCAGTGCTCTCTAGGTGATCTTTTTGATAATCCCGTCGAGCTTGTTCCACTCCGACCTAAGCCAGTAGTGCATGGCAACGGTGTAAGTAAAGTGGCAGAGCACGAACGCATTGATTAGCCTTAACAAATCGTCTTCCTTAAGGCCTCTATGTCTCCAGGAGATTCTTTTGAGGAGTCGGAAAGCGTTGTCAGTCTTGGCGATGATCTTCCGCAGAGCGGTGCCGTTGCCACCCTTCGCATCAATAAACATGCCGAGGATCTGGATGGTGTTTACCCTCTGGATTTCCTCCCCGTCACTCATGTACATGTGTATATCGCTTTCTTCGACGGATTTCCATACCTGAGGTCGGCCACCTCATTCTTTTCCATAGAGCAGGAGCTCCGGCTTGGCGGGTGAGCACCCGAGTCCCGTTTGGTGCAGGGACGATTCCACCTCGGCGACTGCTTCTTGCACCCGGCCTTCATTGCCGCTAACGCTCCAGATTGTGATATCGTCGGCGTAGATGGTATGCTTGGTGCTGTCTCCGCTAGCCAGTCTTTTCAACAGCCCGATCATGCAGAAATTGAACAGTACCGGAGAAATCACAGACCACTGGGGCGTGCCTCTATGTCCGAGTGGTATGTCTTCAGAGAAGAAGTTCCCGATGCGCAGCCTCGCCTTTCTTCCAGACAAGAAGGACTTGATGTAGTTGTACAGCCTGGGCCCAAGCTCGAAGTTCACTACAGTCTCCCAGATGAATTCGTGCTTGATGTTGTCAAAGGCATTCTATAGGTCTAGGCCAAGAAGAGCCTTTGTATCACTAGAGTAACCATCAAGGACTTTGTGCTTAATGAACAGCATTGCATCCTGCGTTGAAATGCCGGTATGAAACCCGATCATATTGTGCGTATGAATCTTATTTCCCTCCAGGTAGTCGTTAAGTCTGTTGAGAATCACGTGCTCTGCCACCTTACCCACGCACGACGTTAGAGAGATGGAGTAAAGATTCTCAATTCTAGGAGACTTTCTTGGCGATTATGAGTTATTGTGAAGTATACCATTTCCTTACAATAATGCTCAATATGAGGAAACAGCCAAACCCTATGTTTTGCCGAACTGAAAGAAAATATACCTGTGATTACAATATTCCTAATTTGACAAGCAGGCGCCATTGTACCTGCGCTTTAACAATAATACATGTGGTTTTAGGTTTTAAAACCAACATATATGATTATGAGAGACGCCGTATAGAGGAGAGCTCCGGGGATTTTTACCATCTGGTGTTTTTGAACATGCACTGACATTGCACAGTACACGGGCCTCTACTTCTTTGCCGCCAACTAAATGCGACCACCAAAGCCGGGATGGAACCCGCAACCTTCGGGTCAGCGTCCGAGCACCTTAGCCAGATTTCCACCGAGGCGGAAGAACCTCCGTTTTAATTTGCGGATATATTGATGTAAACAACTTGGAATATGCATACATATGTGTCCATGTACAGTGCATTCTTTCTATAGATGCTTTTCATTTGTTGTTCTTTGTTTTAGTTGTATTTTTTAACCTTTTACAGAATACTTTCACAAAAAACTTACCTTTTTATGTTGAATACTGGCTTGGCTGCACAAACTGCATTTACGGACAATTCTAATTTATCCATTCGTCCTTTTCATTTTATTGTGTACGGTTAATGTGTATTTTATTCATTTTCTTTTGTCTTTCGTCGACCAGTTTTTCGGAGGAATCTCTCAAGACTCGATAAAAGAAGAGTGCCACGTAGCTGAAGGTGCACACGATACAGGAGATCATCCTATAGTTCACTTAGAGCGGCGGAAAAAGATGCTCGACTAAGCTACTCACACGCCTAAAAAACCCGACCACATATACGCGTGGCAGGGTGTCAGCGCGTGGATTTCGGACGCGGCGCCGCGCGCCTTCTTCCTGTGTAGAGAGAGGGCACGTATCTGCGAAGATGTGCACCCTTTCTATTCATAGAGATAGGGCAAGGAATCATGTTACAAAAGCACTACTAAGTGATTCTAAAAGAGAGAAAAGAAGAGAAAAGTGAGCCTCGTAACTGTCTGCGTCACGGTGCGACACCTCAACAGTAGCTCACAGGGGATGGGGGTGAGGAGGGATTAAAAGGATAGAAGTAAAGGTATAGAGAAATAAATGCGCTAGGCCAGCGAGCGAGGACATATCGAGGGGATAAGAGAGACAGGAAAGATGGAAACACGGTAACAAGAGTCCGAGGACGGGGCACCACTTGCGAGAGCTCTTCAAAAGCACGTGCTGACACGCTGCAACGCGTACGTGTGGTGGGGTCTTAAGAGCTGCGTTCTAAAGAAGTGCAGAGTGGTCCCGTAAGCAACGTCTACACTCACGAATCTGGGAGGAATGTCGCTGACGCTTCTCAGCGCAGTGGGTGGCAAAGCGATGCATTTGGTCGCACTGGGTACGCTCAGCACGCAGGTGATGACAACGATTATGTCCTTCCTGCCCGTGGAGGAAAAAGAAATGGAGACAAAGGAACAGTTGTTAGAATTACATGTGTTCGAGATGTCAGCGCAAGTATGAGTGTACTGAATTCATTTTTGTACAGAGTAAGTAGTGGTTTTGTGCGGATATTGAAGAACGTTTTCATCTTTATGTATCTGTCGTACGCGGTCGTGATGGAATCACTTTGTCTTTACGCAATCGGGGCATCGGTGCCTTAAAAGAATTGACTTGCGTTGGGTAGCTAAGAGAGTAGTGAAATTTCGTCTCATCTTGAACGACGAGATAAATTTTAGGGCTTCACGCAATGCTCTCAAGAAAGCTGATTTTGCTCGGTAGCGCAGCCACTTAGACGACTCTTGAAGTAGAGCAGATTTGAAACAAAATTTTTGTATTTATAAGATTAGCAAACAGGGAAATAAACGCTAGACATGGACACGGCGTATGCCTAAACGGGCCAGCTGACTGAAACGCTAGCATTCACCACGAGCGATTTCGTCTCGTCGTCCGTTTTCGTCCGGAGTAGACAAATTCGCACTGAACGTCCACGCTTACTCTGAGCTTGCGAGAGAAGCTTCTATCAGTTTTCCACAAAACTATTACTTATGGATGCTATGACAATTGATTGATATGTGGGGTTTAACGTCCCAAAACCACCATATGATTATGAGAGACGCCGTAGTGGAGGGCTCCGGAAATTTTGACCACCTGGGGTTTATTACCGTGCACCCAAATCTGAGTAAACGGGTCTACAACATTTGCGCCTCCATCGGAAATGCAGCCGCCGCAGCCGGGATTCGAACCCGCGACGTGCGGGTCAGCAGCCGAGTACCTTAGCCACTAGACCACCGCGGCGGGGCGATGCTATGACAATTACTATTTACATTCACCACCAAGCGAAAGTAGACGTACCCAGATAGAAACTTTACTACCATAGTTGTCACCATCTCTTTAGTAGAGTTTAAGCTCATCCCCACGTGCGACTGGCCAAGGTCGCATGATCAATTTATTCGCAATGTAACAGGTCGCAAATAAGCAAAGTAACACGTCGCAAGATAAATTCGCAAATACGAATTTATCTTGTCACACCAAGTAATAACCACTTATTACTTGGCATAATAGCACTGGCAGATACACACCAGTGACATTTTAGTTAACAATGTATTAAAAAAACGCATGTAGCGAATTATGACCGAAAACACGCACGCACATGCAAGCACGCAATATCAATGATTCTACGCACAACATACCCCAAGAGATACTTATGGACTCCATGTAGCGCCAAATTGGGACAGAAATTATTGAAACGAAGAGAAGACATGAACATATAAACCTACTTTCGAACCGATTCCATCTCTACTGTGGACAACAGAGGTAGGAATAATTACTAACACGTGACGCGTGAGAGCAGTTACCTTTATTAGGCCTGAAAGAATGGTAAAGAGAAAGCTTACTATTTCTCTTCTATTTCATTAAAGCTAGTGATGCTTTAGCATAGTGCGTTAAAGTTAGAACTGCGCTACTGATTTTTCACCTTTTTAAGGGCTTAGTTTAGTTTATAAGAAGTGGCACATAGAATTAACGACGCTGCTTTGATTCCTAGCACAATGGCAGCATTTTTTATTGGATGGGATTCAGAAACAGCCATGCAACCAAATTAGATTGCGCATTCATGATCCACAAATTATCAAAAATATTCAGGCGCGTGTTTTCAGGAAACTGTGGTATTAGAGCACGCAATCCCCTGATTCGGCTTTTAACCACAAATTACGCACTTTTTTGAAAACATTCCACCTATTCAGTATCCCACAATATCATCTTTCCACAATTATAGCAACTATAAGGTACACTATAAAGCAGTGAAATAATGATGACCAGCATGCGCGCATTCCCCGCCATCTTGCTGAAGCATGTATTTCAAATGATATCAAAATGAGTCTCACGAAATGCCACTCACGCTGCAGTCGCCGCAAGGACCAAAACCTGCAGATTCTGCCAGGAGCTGTTGTCGTTGTAGTAGGAAAAGCCGATGCCATAAATAATCCTCGACGTCGGTCCCTTCAACGCTGCCATTTTCTGATATCAAAAAAAAGAAAAATATAAGAACTGTTATTGGAACGCTCGAGCTTTTTTGTTCGAAGATGTACAGTCGCGCTCAATAAAAGTTGTAACACGCTGCTTGTGGTTTACGACCTCAAGGCTGAACGACAAAAACCAGCAAACGCGAAATTGGTTCATAAAGTACCGCTAACTAGGACAGCTTATTTTATAAACTTTTTTTTTCTTACACATCCTTATTTGCAGCTTTGTCGCCATTTTGAGCCCAAAGAGCGTGTAGGAAGATGTATTGAGCGTGACTGTCAGGGGCGCCTCCAGGATTGTTTCACCGGATCAGTTCCTTCAGAGAGGCACCAAGACGGAGGACTTAGCCATTGTGTTATGACTATGTTGCCTCTGGCAGGGAGGCAACGAAGAGGAGAGGTGAAATTTGGGGAAGCTCCAGCCACCCTGTGCCCACCCCTGGTACCACCTCCGGCAACTGTACTATCAGCAGCAAATGTTTGCGAAGTGTTCGGTAAAGCTATATTTCTTATTTGTCCGCGAATGTCACTTTGAATTAAGTGTTCCACACTGCACTTGAAATTCTGACCTATGCGGTCACCAGCTTGATTACAAGAATTAAGCACTGATATAAAAAAAAACAAGCATTTGTTGTGGATCAAACATACCGAAAACATTTACTGCTGATAGTGCACATGTGATGAATAAAAAATTCGCTAAAAATGTGCGAAAAACGGAGAAGGCTGCAGAACTACCAAACTCGTCCAACAGTCTATTGTTAGAAAAATTTACAGCTGCGCACAACCGTAGGCAAGCACTGTGAAAGAAATTTACTGGTCTCACCAACGACCCCTTGATTTGTAACCAAAGCAATCCTTAAGGGAATAGCATTGCTTTCTTTTACGAACGTTTTCCTGAAATTGTCGCTTGGCTCCAAGCCCTTACAAGCTAATACCAACGGTGTCCTAAATATGCCTATTTTATTTTCTCAAAATCTCTGGATTCCTTTAGGAGAATGCTTCACACAAGATGATAGAAAAGTAATGAAACAGTGTTCTTTATGCATCCTCCGAATGTGTACATCACGACTGTATTGCGAAAGACAACTTCTTCGTCTTTTTCTATTTCTTTTTCTCAGTAGGCTCCCGTTCCCCTCTGAAGCCTTTAGCACCTTTTCCGGGACAGGTTTGCCTTTGACCGAGTTACAGTAAGATTCGCATTCTACATTTGGAACAGCAAAAACAACTTCATAACATGAAAAATCGTAACTGCAAAAACGAAAAAAAAAAGAAAACACCCTAAAAGTTAAACCGAACCTGCAAGACTGAAACATGAACCTGAAAGATAAAATAGTTGTAGTATAATTGAAGAACTTATCGCGCACAGATGACAAATTAGAAATGAAATACAACAAAGGAAATAGACCACGAGAGTTCGCACAACCAAGTCGAAGGAGGAGATGGAGTGTTGTTCAATATATAGAAATGTATAAACATTCACCTTTGTCGAAACTTGCTTCAAAGGGACCGATAACTATAGCTAGAACGTGCAACTAGATCGCAGTATACATAATTGTAAAAAGCATAAAATATAGCGAAATATTCCAGCATTCCTTTCGCGTTGAGACCAGGATTTATATTTTTAAAATCACTCTTAAAATTACCAAAAACTGTTTTGTCGTGCAGCCTAGCGGAAGAACAATGAAGCTGGCTCATGAAATATGGAGTCCATCACTTTGCTGAACGTGGGTGCGTAGTGTGATGCTGTCGTGCGTGCCAGTCCTCAAAGTTTATTATTACCACGTTCATTATCAGCCATCTCCGCTCAATTTTGTGCTGTATAAAACTGGCATCGTGAAAAGCAGCGCTGTCGTCATGGCCGACAGTGCACCGAGTCAAGCTGTTGCGCATGCGCGCGGAGTGCGATCATGCGCAGTAGAGCACCGCGCTCAAACACGAACTGCCCGAGCACTCACTGTTTGCAGCGCGTGAGCATACGACTTACATATTCGCTGCAAATATAAGAACTCTAATTACAAATATTACGCGGCGTTTTCCACTTTACCGTTACGGAATCTGACTCACTGATGGGTAAGATTTCCTACGCGTTAAAAAAAAAGTTAGGCACCATAGAAAAGGTTGCTGTTCCCTTTAACATGATAAAAGAGCATAATGATGGTGGTACTAAGGGAGTTTCTCGTTCTCCCCTTAGAAGTATTTTCTTCAGTAGTTGCTGCAAGACGTTTATTAATACGTGTGTGTTCTTTTCATTGGCAACACTTTATTGTAACAAAATATTGAAAGAGAAAAACGTCTAGCGTATAAGAGCTTACGATTTCGCAACACTAAAACCACCCCTCCTCCCGCGAGAAAACTAGTAAGCGATAAAACGGATTAAATGAATTGGGCATAAAGACGCCATTTTCAAATGGCCGTATCGAACGCCATGACGTCATAGATGTCTGATACGTCATAGGTTTTTCCCAATCAATAAAAATGAGCAACATTGTTATCTAATCAGACTCTAAAGTTAACACGCCACGTTTCGCGAAATTTTATCGAGCCAGTATCACCAAAACACGAAAACTTCGCAATAACATACGTAACGCTAAATGCAGAAGTTTCAGCACGAGATTAATTATTGAGACTCAGACCTTCTCATTTTACTCTAGTAATAAATGTATAGTTGCGAAATAAACAAAACTTCAATTCTCGGAGTACTATTCATCAATCTGACTCGACTCATTTTTCAAATTTAGTGCCCTTCACTTGCCACTATTCACGAATAAATTTGTTTAAATATGTCACGTCGCGAACAATGCCAAAACTATGGGTGTTAAAAAAGGTGTCTTACTTCGAGAGCTGACTCTACTAAGGGTGCGTAGTGCTTGACTCTGGAGGGGTAGTCGTACATGTTGAGGATTCCCAAGTGAACGATGTTCTTCTGTCGAAGCTGGGCGAGCTGCTCGGATACTTTAGTCGTGAAATACGAGGGATCTGCGAAGCTGTGAATGAAGAGAATGAGCTCTTACACATCTTTGCAATTGACTCTAACAGCCCTCTGATATTGAATAAATATTTGCGTACTCGAGAGAGTAAGGTCATGCATGTACCTATATGCAGAATACATATGAGTCGATGACCGCAATTGTCTGCTTTCCCGGTGACGGTTCCAAGAACAGTCCATACAAAAGCGAACAAACGAAGCGATTTCATTCCTGCTTCTTTGAAATGAAGTTTGTCTCTAAATCTTTTGTGAGTGTGTGGATTCCACAAGCTGCCAGTGACAGTCACGCGAAACAACCAGTCCCTAGGCTTGCTGAGCCCTGCCACAGATTACAGGTAAGATGAGGCGTGAGCTAGAAGCCTGCAAATATTTCGTGACTGACCCCCCCCCCCCCCTTCTTCTCATGCCGCATTTGATTTTTTCATAGGCCACCACCGCAAAACCAACGGCCCAGTTTTTATATATACTGAGTATTTACAGCCCTAAGAAACAAGAACAAAGAAGACAAACGACACCGACTTGTGCTTCGACCCCGTTTCTTACTCGGTATACAGCAAGACAAGTACCAACTAGCCCTTCAAGGAATTTTCGTTGGGGCAGTTCCGCCTAGATTGTTCTGATAATAGGAACGAATGTAATGTGGATGCGAACAGCATTTTACCTTATGTGAAGTTGAATTCTTCTAACGCTTCCCGATAGATCTCGTCTACACCAGCACGGAAAATACCTCGGCGGCTCTCCGCTTTTTCTCTGCTTCAGCAGTCAAGAGTAGGAACCTGGGAACGATATATGCGGCAGATTGTAATTGATGACGCCTGTTCGCTGTTTTCCCCCTCTGTTTCTCTTATTGGCTGCCTCCTCCACAATAATGTGGAAATCTATGACGCTGTTAGTGCCGAATTCAAGGGACTATGTGCTTGATTGATATGTGAGGTTTAACGTCCCAAAACCACTATATGATTATGAGAGACGCCGTAGTGGAGGGCTCCGGAAATTTAGACCACCTGGGGTTCTTTAACGTGCTCCCAAATCTGAGCACACGGGCCTACAACATTTCCGCCTCCATCGGAAATGCAGCCGCCGCAGCCGGGATTCAAACCCGCGCCCTGTGGGTCAGCAGCCGAGTACCTTAGCCACTAGACCACCGCGGCGGGGCTAGGGACTATGGGCTACGTGAAGCCAGCTGTTTGGTGACTAGCAACAGCATTGAAAGTTGGGTAGCTTGGTGAGGTAGCATTTTAGGTATATGCCCCGCCGCGGTGGTCTAGTGGCTAAGGTACTCGGCTGCTGACCCGCAGGTCACGGGATCATATCCCGGCTGTGGCGGCTGCATTTCCGATGGAGGCGGAAATGTTGTAGGCCCGTGTGTTCAGATTTGGGTGCACGTTAAAAAACCCCAGGTGGTCTAAATTTCCGGAGCCCTCCACTACGGCGTCTCTCATAATCATATGGTGGTTTTGGGACTTTAACTTCACACATCAATCAATAAATCAATCAATTTGAGGTATACAGCGCTTGGAGGAACATTTCTAAATTTTCTAAATTTCTTGTCTAAATTCTCGGGCCCCTCGTTGCGCTTCGTCTTCGTCGTTATCGCGCTGTACCTGAACATGCACTTGGTGATTCACGTCTCTCCGCATCTCTATTTTTCAGAGAACGAACGATGCTGAAATGAAAAGAACCGCATATAATCGTGTATGAGCTGCCCGCACGTATAGACTCACCTCCTACCCTACTTTTCGGACGCGTAAAGATGGGGCAAAAAAACTCGAACGTCCCAAAACAAAGACTACCGCGGCGGACTTACTGCTGTACCTATGAGGCCATCTGGTGCATCGTCGCAGAGTGGGTGGTGTTGTGTTTGAGCATCGCTCGCCGCTTATCAGCCAGCGCCCAAGTTTGGCTCATCCGCTCCGGACGATAATCTGTTTTTGCGTATATGCCTATATGTGTGCCCCCACCCCCTTCATTCACGGCGTGCCTTTATAATCAACTGCGCACCATGCCGTGGGGCCATTCTTGTTCACCTCCTTTCGGCAAGCATGCAGCATTAAAACCTACGTTCTTCTTTCTCATGGCTCCTTCTTCTCCCGGCTTGGAGCCCGACTCGGTCAAACGAAACAGTGTGCAGCTCATGGAGACTGTTTTGTTGTGTGTCATGTCACTCTAACATTGTGTGGCAGTGGACGATAAGCTCAGGGGCCATGTCGATGAAGTCAGCTCGTCTAGTAAGTGAATAAACATTGAATGATGGAATAATGTTTTAATATTTGTTTCCAGTTTTTTTTTCAAATTACCTCCGCAGTAGTTGCAGTGGTGCTCAGAGTGATAGTGCAAAGCAATACGCCCGGGTCGAGTATAACCCGCCCGCGAGCATGAGCTGATGAAAAAAGTGTGGCTCGCACAAGATTCTTATTTTAAGGACTCAGGATATTGCATTCAAAGATCGACTTACTTTCTACCTCCCCAACCGAAAGCCCGGCCCCGCCGCGGTGGTCTAGTGGCTAAGATACTCGGCTACTGACCCACAAGTCACGGGATCGAATCCCGGATGCGGCGGCTGCATGTTCGATGGAGGCGGAAATGTTGTAGGATCGTGTGCTCTGATTGTGGTGCACGTTAAATAACCCTAGGTGGTCGAAATTTCCGGAGCCCTCCACCACTGCGTCTCTCATAATCATATGGTGGTTTTGGGACCCTATACCGGCGTCATGTCGAAAAGTGACCACATTAACACGTGTAATGTAGCATGATAGAACAGTAAAATAACAACCTGGTGACAGAGAACGTGAATTTCGTAATTAGTTTGCCACTGAGTCCTTCCAACTTATTGGAAAAGGCTCAACTGTAATTCGCCGTCGTCATCAGCTGTAGTATCAACGATGTGCCCATAATGCCTTTTAATTGTGTAGCGGGTACCTCACTCCTCCACAGAATGAGAGCTAATGGCATTGTCGGGCCTTTCCAACTTGAGAAATTTTATGATTTATGGCGAAGTACGTACCTTGCCTGGATTAAGAGCCCCAGAAGAGTTTAGAACAAGTTCTGTAAGGGCAGTTCATCTAAGCTTTTGCTGTGACCAGCTTTGTCGCGCAGGCCTGGCGTTCTTTTTTACCCGCTGTGAAGATTTTTACCTATGACGCACACGCAAAAGAAGATGTGTGTGTGTGTGTGTGTGTGCGAAGGGGGAGGGGGCGTGAGTGCGCTGTGGTAGAACTTCACCACTCGTGAAGGAAAGATAACTCCATAGACACGCCGATTATACCGCCGACCTTGCTTCTCAAGAAGGCTCACTTACCGCGCGTCGAAGGAGACACCACAGCTTGTCGTGGAATATACTGTGGAGCAGACCGTGGTGAACGTAGTGTAGCTATCCGCATCGTCAACAGGCGCAATGGTGCCTTGGTCCACGCGAACGTGCGTGTAAATAATGATGTCACATAGGTTGTCGCCCGGGTACATTGAAGCCACCGTAGCCGTCTCGGACACCGAGCAGAATAGGGGTTGCCCATTGTACGGGGCTGCGCAAAGAACCCGTTTCGGATCGCTTTTGAAGAATCTGTTAGTGAAAGTCATTACAAGGATGTTGGCAAACCTAGAATGACCACCATTCTTATAGGCTCGCGGAAAAATACCTGCGATGCAGTGTTACAATGACATTTCTTACATTCTACTTGCAGCCGCATTCACGTGTACAGCCAAAATGAAATAATGAAGTGCATTTAGCGGCTTCCCCTATGGGTAAGGATAGTGCTGCATTGATTACAATGTTTATTCGAAGTTTTCGACCCAAACAATTCAAGCAATTTCCACGAGGCCCAGTTGCTGTGTTCGAAGGGGTGAGGTATTGCACGCGTATATATATATATATATATATATATATATATATATATATATATATATATATATATATATATATATATATATATATATATATATATATATATATATATATGTAGTCTTCGTGAAGGTATGAGATATGGCACAACGGGAGCGTTGTCAACAAGGATGGAGGGGTCCTCCCTTCATCAGGGGATGAGTTAGGACCCCTCCCGAAACTGTTGGGAAATAAATATATTTATCCTTGTTGACAACGCTCCCGTTGTGCCATATCCCATATATATATATATATATATATATATATATATATATATATATATATATATATATATATATATATATATATATATATATATATATATATATATTATGAAGTCTTGGTAGTCTTGGCTGCGACAGCGTTTATTCGAGGAAAGACCTCGCAAAACGAACGGGCAGAGCCAGCGCACATACGATGACGATTATGATGACCCAGAGTGGCAATGAGGGCAAAGAAACAAGCGGATGATGGTGATTGTGTTTATGAAGCGATGAGGACGATGTAAGTTACAAATGCCCACACTAATTCCCCCCACTTGGAAGCGGACACCCTGGCCGCCGTAAGTCAAAGTGACGGGGAACGTCGCGTGAAAGGTTTCATGCGACAAACGTGGACAATCTCTGTGCTGCGGTAGCGGCGGTCTGTTGGGGCGACGAGTGGTGTCACACGATAATTAACCAGCGAAGTCTGTTCTAAAACAATGTGTGGCCCGATGAAGCGTGGTTGGAATTTGTCACAGAGACCAGGAGTGTGAATAGGTGTCAAAAGCAGCACCTCGTCACCAGGTTGGAAAGACACAACGCGGTGGGATTAGTCATAGATGATCTTCCGCTCGTGCTGTCCCGCTTCAGTATTGATGCGAGCCTGATGGCGAGACTGGGCCAGGCGGGAAATGTATTCTTCGCTAGAAGACTGACATGAATTCCCATGGCTGCTAAGGAAGGAGACGTCGAGAAAGGTAGTCGGGGTGCGTCCGTACATGAGGTAAAACGGTGAGTAGCAAGTTGTTCGCTGAACGGCGGTGTTGTATGCGAATGTCAGGAATGGTAAAAGAGTATCCCAGTTTTTGTGGTCGGGTTGGACGTAAACGGCTATCATGTCTGCAAGGGTTCGGTGAAATCTTTCTGTGAGACCATTTGTCTGAGGGTGGTAGCTTGAAGCTGTCTTGTGAGTAGTTCCAGAAGCGCGCAGTACTTCATTTACAACTTGTGACAGGACACTTTGCCGCGGTCACTAAGCAGTACACGAGGAGCCCCATGACGCAGTATTATTGCGTGAAGAATAAAGTCTGCAACTTCCACAGCTGAGCCTGTAATAACAGAGGAAATCTCAGCGTAGCGTGTCAGGTGGTCCGAGGCAGTCACTATCCATCGTTTGCCAGCAGATGTGACGGGGAGAGGCCCGTAAAGGTCAACACCTACAACCTCGAACGGCATTGAAGGGCACGGAAGTGGCTGTAGAGGTCCAGCAGGTGCCGACGTGGGGAGTTTACGACGCTGGCATGGGTAGCAGGAACCGACGTACCGAGCTACACTAGAAGAAAGGCCAGGCCAGTAATAACGACATCGAATGCGGTCAAGAGTTTTTTGAAAACTAAGATGACCAGCAGTCAAGTCGTCGTGGAAGGCTTCGAGCACCTGAAGTCGAAGATAGCGGGGCAGTACAGGAACCCAGCGCTGACCGTCAGGGTGGTAGACGTGGCGGTAGAGAACCCCATTGTCCAGCTTAAAGTGCAGGAGTTGACGACGGAGTCACGCGTTTGGTGGATGAGAAACTCCCGAAAGGTGGTCCATCGTGCGTCTGCAGTATGAATCGGACCGCTGGCGGGAGATAAATGTTGGCTCGTCGTCCGAAAAGGGTTGCGTTATTGATGCGAGCGTATGAACTTTGGTAGATGTGGCGGTTGAGTTCTCACCAACGCTCATATGGGTAGTTGGAAGCGGGCAACGAGATAAAGCATCGGCGTCTTTATGTTTTCTGCCTGACTTGTAGGTTATGTCAAAGTCGCACTCCTGTAAGCGTAGTGTCCACCGACCCAAGCGTCCGGACAAGTTCTTCAGTGTAGAAAGCCAGCATAAGGCATGGTGGCCCCTAACGATTGTGAAGGGACGGCCGTGGAGATAGGGACAGAACTTCTGGACCGACCAAACCACAGCCAAACACTCTTGCTCAGTTATAGTGTAGTTCTTTTCAGCAGCGGTGAGTACGCGACTGGCATATGCAACAACTTTCTCTAGGGAAGACTTGTCGCGTTGTAGAAGAACGGCTCCTATACCAAGGCCGCTAGCGTCGGTATGGAGGATAGTTGGTGCGGCTTCGTCAAAGTGGCAGAGCAGAGGTTCAGACGTGAGTGCCCGCTTCAACAGGTCGAATGCCGTTTGAAATTTTTGAGACCACAGAAAGGGGACGTTGGAAGCAAGTAGTTGGTGTAATGGAGCAGCAATAGAAGCGAAGTTCTGGATAAACCGGCGAAAATAGGAGGCGAGGCCAAGGAAACTGCTAAGCTCTTTTGGTTTTTCGGGGCGCGGAAAGTGAAGGAATGCAGAAATCTTGTCAGGGTCGGGCCGGATGCCATCTTTGCTAACGACGTGTCCTAAGACCTTGATAGATTTGCTAGCGAAAGAGCATTTATTCGTGTTTATTTGAAGCCCGGCGCCCGCAAGGCACGTCAAAACTTGATCCAATCGTTCTAGGTGCTCAGGAAACGTTGACGAAAATATAATGATGTCGTCCAGGTAGCATAGGCAACTTTTCCATTTCAGGCCGCGCAGCACGGTATCTATCATGCGCTCAAAAGTCGCGGGTGCGTTGCAGAGCCCGAAAGGCATCACGTTGAATTCGTATAGCCCGTCGGGGGTTGCGAATGCCGTTTTCTCCTTATCGTCTTCATGCATGGGGATCTGCCAGTACCCAGAACGCAAGTCCATGCTTGAAAAGAATTCCGCGCCTTGTAGGGAATCAAGGGCGTCGCCAATGGGTGGCATAGGGTACACGTCCTTGCGTGTGATCTTATTGAGCGCCCGGTAGTCCACGCAAAACCGCACAGAGCCATCCTTCTTATGGACCAAAACAATAGGAGACGACCAAGGGCTAGATGAGGGATGGATGACTTCCCATTTAAGCATGTCCGCAACGTTTTCTTCTATAATTTTTCTTTCAGTTAGAGACACGCGGTAGGGTCGGCGGTGTACAATAGATGTCCCAACAGTTTGAATTCGATGTGCTGTAGTATTAGTGCGGCCCAGCTTAGACGAGCAAATATTGAAATAATTTGCATGTTTTTGTAACAATGCGAGCAGCTGCTGCCTCTGTGAATATGTCAGTTCGCTGCTGATAGTGGTGGTAAAGGCGGAGGAAGAAACATGCTCACCGAGGCAAGGTTCTTTGGATGCGATGGCCTGAAGTGGCATGACCAGTACAGGCTCGAAGTCAGCAACACGGGCCACAGTAGTGCCCTGTGGCAGTAAGATCTTCTCCGGTGTAGAGTTGACAGCGGTGACAAGTGCCGAGCCATTGCAAAAATGAACGACACCGGACGGAAGAACTATACCTTTGCGAACGCAAAGTGGTGATGGTGAGACCACTACATCCCCGGGATAGATGTCGTTGGACGTAATGCTGACAATTTGCTCTTGTAGTGGCGGGAGTTCGATGTCTTTCGCAGCGACCAGACGAAGTGGCTTCTGGTTATCGTCGTCAAGCATGTAGTCGGTGTCAGCGAGGTGAACGACGCGTTGTCCACAACAAATCGCCGCGGAAGCAAATGATAGAAAATCCCACCCTAAAATTAGTTGGTGAGAGCAGCGGGACAGGACAGCAAACTGGACATGATGGCGGATACCGTCGATGAAAACACGCACAGTACAAAGCGCGGAAGGGCGAATGACGTTCCCCTGGGCAGCAACTAACGTGGGGCCATCGTAAGGCATCATTACTTTCCTTAAATGTTCACACAAATCAGCACGTATCACAGACAATGTCGCACCTGTGTCCACCAAAGCAACGACTCGCACTCCTTCCACTTCCACAGAAACCATGTTACACGGGCCTAATGGAGGAATTTCAATTCTAATTCCAAATGCAGTTTTTCCTCCACAAACTGCATCACTTAGTTTTCCGAATGAATATCAGAGGTGAATGAAGCGGGCCGAAGTGGAGAAGTGGAACGGCGGAAGGGCGAAGGCGAGCGGCGTCTCGTGTTTCGGCTGTTTCGTGGTGCAGTCGATGCAGGAGGAGATGGAGACCGGTGCGGGGGAGACGAATAACGCCGACCTTGATAAGACGCCCCGGTGTACAAATTCCGTTCACGCACATCGTTCCGACGCTCATCTTGCTGGCGCTTTCGGCAGAAACGAGATATGTGGCCGCGATAGCCACAGCAGTAGCATACAGGGCGGGACGAGCGCCACGGTGGGGAATCGAAGGCATTCGGGGCACCTGGAGATAGCGCGGTCAGGTGGGCCGAAGGGTCAGGGGGCACGGAATGGTAGTTCACCGGGGTAGCGGCAGCAACTGACGCGTAGGATGGACGTGGCAATGTCGCGTGGGCGTCGCTGGGAGGCACGGCAGCAACTTGAGGGTACGTGGCTATAGGGTGAGAAGCAGGTGGCTGTACGGGCGCAGAGCCAGTCAGGTATGTAAGTTCCTCCCTGATGATGTCACGTAAGGGCATTCCCGAAGGCTGTGTAGGTCACGGTGTAGGAGGTGTGAAGCCCATGGACCGCAATTCTTCGCGTATAATGTCCCGGATGAGGTCACGCAGATGGCCATCTGACGTGGAGTGGTGGTCGCCGATGTCTGGTTGAAGACGAACGGAGTCCAGCGCATCAAGGCGCTGGCATGTCGCCACGACATCAGCGATGGTAGCTGGGTTGTGCACAGCGAGGGCATTAAAGGCAACAGGCCCAATGCCTTTCAATATGTGGCGCACTTTGTCCGATTCCGGCATGGATTTATTGACACGCCGGCAGAGTGCGAGGACATCCTCGATGTATGAAGTATACGATTCACCTGGATGTTGTCGGCGAGTATCGAGTGTCCTCTTCGTGACGGCGGATCGAACGTCTGGTGTCCCAAAGACGTGCCGCAACTGCTGCTGGAAGGTAGCCCAGTCTGGTAAGTCAACGACGTGTTTAAAATACCATGTCTTCGCGACTCCGACCAGATAAAAAGGCACGTAACGCAGTTTTGGGCCTCGTCCCACCTATTAGCGGCACTTACGCGGTCGTAGTCATCAAGCCAGTCTTCCACGTCTTCTCCCCGAAGACCAGCGAAGAGCGGGGGTTCCCGCTGATGTCCGTGTATGTAAGTAGGAGGGGCAGCTTGCTTGCGGCGGTGCGTGGTTGATGACATCAGTGCCGGCAGGCTCGGTCTGGGACATGCTGCCTGACTGTGGGCGCAAGCGGCGGCCTGAACGAAGCTCCAGGGGGTATAGCGGGCTGCGGGAGGTCAGAGGACCGAAAATCCACCTCCACCACGTATGAAGTCTTTGTAGTCTTGGCTGCGACAGCGTTTATTTGAGGAAAGACCTCGCAAAACGAACGGGCAGAGCCAGCGCACAGACGATGACGATTATGATGACCCAGAGTGGCAATGAGGGCAAAGAGACAAGCGGATTATGATGATTGTGATTATGAAGGGATGAGGACGATGTAAGTTACAATGGCCCACAATATTGCCACATGGTTTGCTTGGGTGAGATCGAAGAGTGAAAGAAGACAAAGACGATCTCTCTGAGCCGCTGCTTGAGTAGTCGACTAAACGAGCCCATTTTTTATCAAGTTTGTCGAGAGTAACGTGACAAGACTGGTGGAGTTGCTGGGTACAACGTCTCGCAATCCACCCGATGCCCAAGACCCCGTCCAGCAGCCGGAACACAAGCCCTGCACCCGTGGACACTCCTGTTCATAGAGTAAGCCGCCGCCAACGAGGCCTACCACCTGAGACACCAACCACTGACGCAGCGACTATGACTTCGACACAAGATCCCATGCAAGCTCCGACACCTTCCACGCCGATCTACTGCACCGTCCAGAACCCGCTCATGCCTAGCCCCTTTCACGGAGCGCAGCATGAAGATGTTGACGACTGGCTGAGTGAGTTCGAACGTGTCGCAGCGATCAATTACTGGGATGATGCCGCGAAGCTCAGGAACGTGTACACGTGCCTAAAAGACGGTGCCAAGACGTGGTTTTTGAACAGGGATGATGTTCTGACATCTTGGCGCGAGTTGCAGCGTCGCCTCCTGGAGACCTACAGGAGTCCCGACCGCCGCGAACGGGCGGAGCGTGCACTTCAATCACGCATCCAGATGCCCAACGAGACCGTCTCGATGTACGTCGAGGACATGACACGGCTTTTCAAGCGAGCGGATCCTGCTATGGCAGAAGAAAAAAAGTTGCGCCACCTCATGCGTGGTGTGAAGGAACAACTTTTTGCTGGTTTGGTGCGTAGTCCCCCCAAAAGTGTTGCTGAGTTCCTTACTGAAGCGGCAACAATGGAGCGAGTACTGCACCAACGGTCTGCCCAGTTTGACCGTCAAGTGAATGCTGCCTCAACTCCCGAGATTTTCGCCACCCCTGGGAGCAAGAGCCCCGAATGGATTCACGAGATCATTCGATCTGTCGTCCGGGAAGAAATAGAAAAGATGTACGGGACAAGGCAAATCGATGTTGGGTCTATCACCAGTGTCATCCGCGACGAGGTCCAGCAGGTGCTGCACGCCCATCGTTTTCCGCCCACGTCGGTTGATCTGGAAACGGCTCCTGTGTCTACCGACAGTCGCCGTCGTACGTACGCGGAAGCCTTGCAATCTGCCACTCCTCTTTCGGGTCAAGGAGTCCCGATCCAGCCAGTGCCGCACGTCCCGATCCAGACAGTGCCGCACGTCCCGATCCAGACAATGCCATACGTCCCGATCCAGACAATGATGCCGTCAGTCGCGATTCAGTCAGCGCACGCTGATTTGGACATCGATAGTCGCCGTACACCGACGCGCAAGTCTGATCTCTGGCGTACGCCAGACAGACGACCCCTCTGCTATCATTGCGGTGAGGCTGGTCACATTTACCGCGAATGCCCATACCGGCAACTTGGACTGCGCGGATTTTCCGTCAATTCCCCTCGTCCCCGAATTGGTCAAAGGCCAAGGGATATCGAAGAATATCTCGCGCAATAGCGTGCACCCTTTACACGACGGCAATCGCGGTCACCATCTCCGAGGAGACCCGCAGCCACTGGGCCACGTTTCGGGGTGACGACACGGGAACGCTCCCCGAGCCCTCGTCGGGAAAACTGAAGGCAGCGGCCTTCGGGGGCAAGGTCGCTGGGACTCAAAGTGCGGAAGACCTCCCATCGATGCTTGCACGCAACGCCGAAGGCATTTCGTCAGAGAATAATCGCAGTGCCGAAGAAACGCCGACATCCGCATCTGAACTTAGTGACCGCGTGTCGCTCGACATACCTGTGCTGGTTGACGGTCTTCAGGTCAGTGCATTGGTAGACACTGGTGCAGACTATTCGATCATCAGCGGGAGGCTAGCGAAAGATCTCAGAAAAGTGATCACGCCGTGGAATGGAACGCGAATTCGAACAGCTGGAGGACACGTTGTAACACCGCTGGGTCGCTGTACCGCAAGAGTGAAAATTCGTGCGTCAACGTTTGTGCTCAGCTGCCTCGTTCTCCCCGACTGTTCGCGTCAGCTGATTATCGGCATGGACTTCCTTCGGGAATACGGTGCTATCATAAATCTCCGTGAGCGCATCGTGACCTTCTCGACTCAAGGCGCAACAGATCGAGACGCCGATAACTGCCGTAGACTTGCGCTGCGTGTTGCTGACGACAGTGTGACGCTGCCACCTCGAGCAACTGTTCCCATCGAAGTCACTTGTGAAGACTTCCAAGACGGCGACGTGGTGGCTGAAAGCAACTTATCACTTCTGCTGCTCCAAGGTGTATGCGCCGCCCGAAGTGTAGTGCGCGTCCGTGACGGACAGTCAACGATACTAGCTACGAACTTCAATTACGAGCACCGGCATCTTTTCCGTGGAACCACCCTAGCCTATGGAGAACCTGTTGCCGACGTCACGGAGTGCTTCGCGTCCGAGGAAACGCATGAGGATAAGGAATTTCTAGACCACATCGACATCAATTCGACGCTGTCAGACGAGAGAAAGGCTGCACTTCACGACCTTTTAAGGGAGTTTAGATCTTGCTTCGCCTCTTCTTCAAAAGTCCGTCAAACTCACCTCACGAAGCATCGAATTATTACCGACGATGACGTCCGCCCCATCCGGCAGCAGCCTTATCGCGTTTCTGCCAAAGAACGCGAGGCTATTCAGACACAAGTAAAAGAGATGCTCGATGACGGGATTATTCAACCATCCAGCAGCGCTTGGTCCTCGCCAGTCGTTCTAGTAAAGAAAAAAGACGGAACGCTGCGATTCTGTATTGACTACAGGAAGCTTAATAGCGTCACAAAAAAGGACGTCTACCCGCTTCCACGAGTAGATGACTCCCTCGACAGGTTACGACGTGCGAAGTATTTTTCGTCCATCGATCTAAAGAGTGGCTATTGGCAAATTGAAGTGGATGAACGAGACCGAGAAAAAACCGCGTTTGTGACTCCAGACGGACTTTACGAATTCCGAGTTCTTCCCTTCGGCCTCTGTTCTGCACCAGCCACTTTTCAGAGGATGATGGACACAGTTCTCGCTGGCTTGAAGTGGCAAAGCTGCCTTGTCTACCTCGATGATGTGGTCATCTTTTCCGAGAGCTTTGAAGAACATCTGAAGCGTCTGAGAAAGGTTCTGGAAGCCATTCGCACAGCTGAACTTACGCTGAAACCCCAAAAATGCCATTTCGGCTATGAAGAGCTGAAATTTCTGGGACATGTCATTAGTGCAGATGGAGTGCGACCTGATCCAGACAAAACTGCTGCTGTCGCCGCCTTCCCTGTCCCATCAGATAAAAGAGCAGTACGCCGTTTCCTCGGCTTGTGCGCGTATTATCGCCGATTTATCGCCAACTTCTCCAAAATAGCTGAACCTCTTACGCGACTCACCCGAGATGACGTACCCTTTACTTGGGGCGTAGAACAAGATACAGCGTTCACAGAGTTACGACAGAGAATGCAAACAGCCCCTGTTCTTGCCCATTTTGATGAGGACGCTGCTACAGAAATTCATACAGATGCCAGCAACGTCGGACTTGGCGCTGTCCTTGTACAACGACACGGCGGCGTTGAGCATGTGATAGCTTACGCCAGTCGTACTCTTTCTCGAGCTGAGACCAACTATTCTACGTCAGAAAAAGAATGCCTCGCAGTCGTGTGGGCGACGACCAAATTTCGGCCTTACCTCTACGGTCGTCCCTTCAAAGTGGTGACTGACCACCACTCGCTCTGCTGGCTGGCAAATCTCAGAGATCCATCCGGCCGTCTCGCACGGTGGAGTTTGCGTTTGCAGGAGTTTGACATTACGATTGTGTACAGGTCAGGGCGCAAACACGAAGACGCCGACGCGCTTTCTCGAGCACCTGTGGGGAACGCTGTCAGGGGCTCCGAAGATGAAGATGCCTTTCTCGGAGCAGTTAGTGACTCCGAATTTATGTCAAAGCAGCGGGCAGACGATGAATTACGCCCAGTCATTGATTCCCTGGAAGGCCGCAACTCTAAGGTCCCTCAACACATTGCTCGCGAACTGTCCTCTTTTTGTCTAAGAAGAGGCATTCTTTACAAGAAAAACGCCCGTGGTAGTGACAAGGCTTTCCTACTCGTTGTTCCTACCGACATGCGTGATGAAATCCTTCTGGCGTGCCACGACGAGCCCACGTCAGGACATTTGGGCTATTCGCGAACTCTCGCCCGAGTACGCCAACAGTATTACTGGCCGCGACTATCAACTAGTGTACATCGATATGTGAAGGGCTGCCGTGAGTGCCAGCGCCGCAAGACTCCGCCTGTGAGACCCGCGGGCCTGCTCCAGCCGATCGCACCACCACGGACACCGTTTGACCTCGTGGGAATGGACCTTCTCGGGCCCTTCCCTTTGTCGTCCTCTGGGAACAAGTGGATTATAGTTGCGACAGATTATCTCACGCGTTATGCTGAAACAAAAGCGTTACCCCGTGGCACGGCCTCTGAAGTCGCGCAGTTCTTCGTGCACCAAATCGTCCTACGGCATGGTGCCCCGTCATGCGTGATTACGGACAGAGGGACGTCGTTTACAGCACGAATGATGGAGGACATTTTTAAACTGAGCTGCACAAGTCATCGAAAAACAACGGCTTATCATCCGCAATCCAATGGAATGACAGAGAGGCTTAACAAGACCATAGCGGACATGCTGTCAATGTACGTGGACGTACAACATAAAACCTGGGACGAGATTCTGCCATACATCACGTTTGCTTATAATACGGCAACGCAAGAAACAACGCGATTTCCGCCTTTCCGACTTGTTTACGGACGCAACGTGCGAACCATGCTCGATGCTATGCTTCCGTGTGACGAAAGCAATGAACTTGCTCAAGATGCTGAGCAATACACTCAATACGCCGAAGAAGCTCGTCAGCTAGCTCGCATAAACACCAGACACCAACAAGATGCAGACGCGCGACGTTACAACCTCCGCCATCGAAATGTCACCTACCACCCTGGGGACCGAGTGTGGGTGTGGATCCCTGTCCGGCGACCAGGCTTATCCGAAAAACTCCTAAGCCGTTATTTTGGACCGTACAAGGTTCTTAGACGAATCACAGATCTTACCTACGAGGTATTTCCGGACGGCGCAGCGTCTTCTCGTCGACAGCTTCGACCCGAAACCGTGCATGTCCTTCGGCTGAAGCCCTACTTCACACAGTAGCCCTTGTGGTTTCACGTGCTACGACATGCCGTGACATTGCGTTGCCGCTGCTGTTTGTGTTCTCGTGTGTTTTTGTGCCCTTTCTTTTTGCGCTTGGCGGAAGCGTTGGCGAAACTTCCTCATTTGCGCTGCGAGTAGTGGCACTCTCCCTCTTTTGGTTCTCTATATCTGCGTGTGTATACCTTCATTTTTTTTATTTACGAGCATCGAGTCGATGCTTTCAAAGGGGGGGACTATTGCCACATGGTTTGCTTGGGTGAGATCGAAGAGTGAAAGAAGACAAAGACGATCTCTCTGAGCCGCTTCTTGAGTAGTCGACTAAACGAGCCCATTTTTTATCAAGTTTGTCGCGAGTAACGTGACAATATATATATATGGAAGCCTCAACGGTAGGTGTCACAGTTTACAGGGGCTGTCATTCGTTTATAATGCAGGGACAGAGAAATCGCGAGTAAAACTTTTCGCACAATCCAAGAACACGAGCAGGTGACTAAAGGAGCACTTCGTCGCCGGAATAAAAAAAGGCGTCGCGATGCAAGCAGCCGTAACGCTGTTTTCGATCCTGTTGACTAGCTTCTGTGCTGAGCCGAACAAGTTGCTGACCTTTTTGAAGTCTCAGAATCAACTGTTCGGGTGGGGTTGTGGAATTGTCAGTTTATGTGCGAAAGAAAAATAGCGTCGATTGTGAATGTCGCAGAACGACCATAAAATAATTGGTATTCATGTAGCGCCCGTGAAATTCGTCATATGCATAATTTCATCGTGCCTAGAGTACATTTCTAATCTTTGACAACAGGCATTTTCCCTGGAGGCTTGCAGATTCCAAAGGTCACAGTAATATTTAAAAAAAAGGCGACAAGAATGATCTTTCAAACTACCGCTCTGTATCTGTGCTGCCTGTTTTTCGAAAGGTTTAGAGAAAGGAAAATTAGAGCGATTTAGTTCGTTGAGTTACCACTTTATTGTCATAAGTCCTGCACAATTCCGTTTTCGTAAAATACAAGTCACCTGATTTAGCCCTTATGACCCAAAAAGTGTTCATAATGCAAAAACTTGAGAAAAAAAAGTGCGTGGAATTTTCCTCAATATTTCAGAGCCCTTCGGCCTTATAGGTCATAATGCCATGCTTAAGAAACTTGATCACTATGATATTCGGGGCGTATCTCATTCTCTACATCCTACCTTCAACACAGATGCCAATTCGTAGCTATAAGTGGGGACCATTCGCAGCTTGAATCTTTAAAAACAGGCGTCCCGCAGGGGAGAATATTGGGTCCGTACCTCTTCATATTGTCCATCAATGGTCATGGTCAATGTTGACCCATTGGCAAAGTGCGTATTTATGCAGATGATAAAAGCATGTTTTCTGAGGGTGACTTAAGTTCCTAATGGTCAAATCGAGCCAATAGGACGCTTGCAAGTTTATACATGTGGGAAACAGCAATTATTCTAAAATTATTGTAGGAAAAACAAATGCAGTGTTGTTTCAATTGCGTAATAAATAATTTCAACTAAGCCCCATTAAGTTGAGCAGTACTGAAATAGAACTACTACCGTTCTTCAAATGACTTGGCGTATATTTTTCTAAAACATTGTCATGGGAATGCCGAGGGAATTGCTTAGTAAATTATCTAGAGCAATAGGTATTATGCGCCACTATTGCAGTTATCTCCTTACGTGAATTAAAAAGATTTTGATTAATTCATTGTTTCTTTTTCTGGTTCAATACAAAACTCTAGAGTGGGGGACCACTACAGCCCAAAATATCACTGAGTCGTGGTACTACAAAAAAAAAGCCATGCGCCTTGTTTCCAGGGTGTCATATATTTGGCATACAGCTCCTTTGTTCCCGAAGCTTAGTACCATAAAAATTGAATCTTTGTAAACGTATAGGCTTTGTCGCCTGTGCAGACGGGGAAATATTAAAAATGATGACTCCCCAATACAACTGGCGTCCTTACAGCAACATAATTAGTTTTATAATGTTTCTCGTTTAAAACTATGGCTTGTTATCACAAACAAAACTCTATAGGGTGGCGAAATGCTACAGTTTTGCTCACCGGCTATTTTAAATTGGTTGCACAAAAAACGGTCTTAATGTATCCTCTCTGTCACTAAAACGCCTACGTGACATATTTGTACGAGTGCTCGTGCTGCCATAGGTGTGTTTGATGTTTTTGTTTTTTTTGCTGTCTTCATCACTAGAGATAATTTTTTCTCTTGGTGTTGGAAATGTTAACACAATACCCTTGTTCATTATTTACCGTGTTTGTTTACGGTTCTCGCTGTTGTGTACATGCATTAGATATTGAGCAGGCTTTCAATCGCTGTAACCACTCAGTGTGTGAGGTGGCCAGGTTTTCCTCAAGCTGCTCAGATAAACTTTTTCGCCTGGTCTCCACGCAATTTGTTCTGCAATAAACTCCATTGAATTCGATTCAATAAACGAGGTAGTATGGTGAATAGCCAGTAGTACGTTGCACTGTGGTATTGTGAGCAAACGTCACAAATGACAAGATGGTGTCACAGTTGCCATGAGCTGCTCCAATATACAAGAACTTCATTTCAGTTAGTGTGTGGTGAAAGCTTTAAGAACTTCTTCAATAACTCTAGACAGAAAAGTCTTGCCGAAATCACTAGCTAGTGTGCGAAGCGCACTATAGCACAAGACAATGTCTTCAACGAAGAAGGTGACCATGTCTTAGGTAGAGCCAGAGCACAGGGGAGTGGTCTCCACGAACTGACACATGGTGGATGGTCGATCACTGTCATGACCCAGCAAAATACGGCCGACGTTACGGGAAGATGTTCATTCCAACTGTGGCAAAAGGTTACTTCCTCTAAACATGGTATCGGTTGTAACAAGCCAGCGGGAGGTGAAGTCGGCCACTTGAGCCATTGACGTAATGCGCACGAAGAGACGTACTAGGCAGTCGAAATTGAAAGGTCAAGCGAGAAGAAGCGGCTCCTAATTAGGCTGCATGTTTTATTGAATCCGAAGTTGCCAGCTAGGGGTTGTCGTGGAAGGTCTTTAGAACTTGCGCACTAAGCAAGCGTGGTAGCACTGGAGTACTTCAGCGTAAACGTGCCGATGCAGCACGTCGCTGTCAAGTTTGAATTGCCTGAGTTCTCAATGTGACATGGCATTGGTCGAGGAGACTTTCCCCGGGGGCATTGAACATGCGATGGCAGTACGGATTTTGCTGTTTACAGGACGACAACTGAGTGTAGGAAGGCGAAAACAGTGCGTCAACAACCAATAGTTCTGATAACATAAGTGGATGGTGAGCCTCATCATTGGACGCGCTATGAAAAGGCTTGTACAAAGAAGATATCAGTGGTAGCCCCGCCGTGGTGGTCTAATGGCTAAGATACTCGGCTGCTGACCCGCAGGTCGCGGGATTGAATCCCGGCTCCGCGGCTGAATTTTTGAGAGAGGCGAAAATCCTGCAGTCGCGTGTGCTTAGATTTGGGTGCACGTAAAAGAACCCCAGGCGGTCAACATTTCCGGAGCCCTGCACTATGGCATCTCTCATAATCATATGGTGATTTTGGAACGTTAAACTACATATATTAAGACAGCAGTGGTAGTGAGCACTGAGATAGGATGATTTGATGTGCGGGATTAAATGTCCCAAAATCACCATATGATTATGACAGACGCCGTAGTGGAGGACTCCGGAAATTTTGACTACCTGGGGTTCTTTAACGTGCAACCAAAGCGGAGCACATGGGCCTACGAAATTTTCGCCTCAATCGAAAATGCAGCCGCCGCAGCCGGGATTCGATCTCGCAACCTGCGGGTAACAGTTGAGTACCTCAGTTACCACACTATCGCAGCGGGGCAGGTAATGAAATAGGGCGTCAGCATCTTGGTGATTTTTTCCCAAATTTGTAAATAAACGTCAGCTGTGTACTCTTGCCGCCGGAAAACCCGGCAGCCGAGGCGTCCGGGCAAATTCTTCAATGACGACAACCAGCTCAAAGCGTGGTGGTTGGTAATCACTGTAGGATGACGTCCATAAAAGTATGGGTGGAATTTATGTACGGCCCAAACGACAGTCAAGCACTCTTGTTCTGTAATTGAGCAGTTTCGTTCAGCATTCGTGATTGCCCAGCTGACGGAAGCCACAACTCGAGAGAGTCGTCGCTTACGGTTTGTTGTGTCACATTGCAGGACGACAGCACCGTTGCAATGGCCGCTAGCATCGATGTGCAGGCCGGTATGGGCATGCTCATGGAACTGACTGAGAACGGGATCAGATGTAAGCGCCGAATTCAGGGTGTCAAAAGGGACGTCGCAATCGGTTGTCAAAGTTAAGGCAGTGCCCGACGTCAGTAGCTTGTGAAATGACGACAAAATAGAGGAGAAGTCGTGAATGAAACAGCGAAAATAAGATGTAAAACTCACAAAACTTTGTAACTGCTTCTAAAGCGTGTCACAGCAATTACCTTGTCAGGATCTGGGCGAACGCCATCTCTACTAACAAAGAAGCCCAACGTTGTGATGTTCGTTCTGGCGAAACGAATTTTTTTCGTATTGAGTGGCAGGTCAGCGTTCGATATACACGTCGAAACTTTGTCCAGCTGCTCTAGACGCTGAAGGAAAGTCATGGTCATCATTAGTAGTTGGCGGCCATGGTGCATCCGTGTGAAGACGCATCAGGGCAAGAGGTTCGGTGTCAGCAAAACAGGCCACGACGGTAGCTTGGGAGAAAACAAGTGGCTTAGATGTAGTATTACACTCAGTGACAAACGCACTACTGTCATGAAATCCGGCCAAACTAGGCCCAATTACCATTATAACAGACAGCCACCAATCATATGGTGCGAGAAACACATCACCATTAACGATCGCGTTGGACGTCAATGTCAGAACATGCTCGTCGCCAGATGGAATAAAACAGTGGGAAACTGTGGCAAAATGAAGTTTGCCAGCGTAATCAGAGGAAAATTTTGTGTCTATCAAGTGAAGGACTCGCTGATGACAAGGTATCACGGCCGATGTTGTGACTAAGTCTCATCCTAAAATAGGTACGTGGGTACATGGCAACTGAACGAGAGCCTTAATGTGATGAAGTATGCCATCGATGAAAATTCGCACAGTGCACACCCCAACAAGCTCAACAAGAACTGCGTTGGCACACCGAAGGGTAGGTTCAGTATGCGGCGTTTATGCTTTCTTTAAAGCGAGCACAGAGTTCATTAGTAATAACGCAAAACGCTGCAGCCGTGTCTACCAACGCCTCAATCTATATTTTCAACACAAACTAACAGTAAATTTTAGGGCTGCTGCAGAGGAGTTTGACATAGCCTGAAAGATTCAGCTTTTCTACCCGAAGCTGCAATAGTTAGTTTTCTGGGTGATGACCCGCGGTCGAAGTAGCTGGCCGAATGGGATAAGAGGAGCGGCGCATTGATAACAGATAGCGGCGACGCGGTAAACTGGAACCGCTTGCTTCCTCGAGGCTCGGCAGAGATTGTGAGCGATGTTCGTAGCGTTGTTAAGAGGTACCGTGTTGTGGGAACAGCCGCACTAAACTCGTGTCTTTCGTAGTAGTCGTAACCGCATCTTTCGATCTACTGATAGCGCCGAGAAAAGCTGAAAACGTGGCCACAGGTTCTACATTAGTTGCAAACTGGTCAAGTCGGGCGCTAGGCGTTGGATAATGGAGGCGACGGTGGTAAAACGTTTGCCGACCCGTGCATTGCGGGTGCGTAGGGTGGTTGCTTCTCAGGTGAGGCGAGGGCCGCTAGGTGAGCGTAAGTTGGCGTCGGTACATGGTCACACCCGGTAGTCTCTGTACAGCTCATAGAAACAAGCTTACCCCTGACAATGTTCTGGAAGCTCTTGGCAGGAGGCGTAGGGAGCTCAAATGGGCCGTGAGTAGCCTTTGCTTGAAGTTTCTCGCGCATGATGGAACGAGTCAACGCTCGTAAGTCACTGTATTTGGTTGCGGTAAGATGAGATAAGTTAGGATGTAAATGTAGGAGACGGAGTTCATTAAGGCTCTGACACGTGGCGATGGCTTCTTCAGTGGTAGTGTGGTTTAGCACTGCAAGGGTGTTGAATGTCGCAGCCCCACCTGTGGCTCTCTATCATTGAGTCGTTTGCGCGTCGAGCATCGACAAAGTGCCAGAACATCTGTGTAGCAAGTGTGCGACTCACCGGTACGACACGCTCCGATAACTTCATTTACGCGATGTCGCAGCGGATGGACGGGTACGAGATAATCTCTCGTAACTGGTGTCCAGTTATGAAATTCAGTCGATGAAATCCAGCTCGAGGTTAAAAAACCAAGGGTTCGCTACAGCAGTCAGGTGTAATGCCACGCGCACGAGTTTCGCAGATTGGCTCAGCAGTTCAGTGCATTCACATAATCGAACTGCTTCAACCAGTCGTCAACGTCGTCTCTACGAAGTCCTGTGAACATTGGCGGGTCCTTCTGGGGTATGGTGACCAAGTAGGTGTGTGGGCGTAAATGGTGACCTGAACGAAGCTCTAGGGGCGTATTGGAGTGGGACTCGTAAAAATACCGGTAGAACGAGAGGACTGAGGGACCAAACAGCGTGATCCACAATTTGTGAGACTACGTTCAGGCAGCAAGCCGCTTCTTTATTGCCCTTGAGCCTGGGCCCCTCTGCTCATAAGTGGTTATGATGAGTATCTACAGGGGATAGGATTCACATGCATAGATATTTTCTGTTTATCTTTCTCTCTCTTTTTCTCTCTCTTCCTATATATAGATATACATAAATCATACTAAACCTAAAATCTCCAGTATACTTTCTTACATGGAGAAGTAGTTGGCCCGGTAGGAGCAGTAGGGCGTAGTGTAGGCAGTACTTCGGTGGACCAGCCTCTAGGGTCTCCAGTTCTGTGTGAGTAGCTCGTGATAGTCTTGAAGCTTGAGATACTCAGGGTTTTATAAGGGTGTGTAGGCAAAACCTGAAAAATTTCCACTTATTAATGAACGCACAAATGTACATTAATTCATTTTTGCGTGATACCCAACTTATTGCAGACTGCATGGCTCCCAAGCTGACACAACTATATCAGGTGCGTCAATCATTCTTGAAGGGCTTGATTTGTTTAAGAATCATTACAGTACGATAACGTGATCACGAGAATTGCCTTAGAATCTGACCACGTTTACGAAAGCATTTATATAAAATTATCTCTATTTTCTTCGTGAAACAACAACCGAACACACATCACTGTCCTTCCCAATCTCTTCACTTTGAGGTACTATACAATAATACCAGGGAAAATATTTAAAATCATATAAGCCAATGCACGCTGCCACATAAATGACGCAATAGTCGTACCTACCGGGAGGCCGAGGGGAACAGAGAGTGCTTGCTGTCTCCCCATCACACTGTACCAGAAATTGGGAGCATATATTTTTTGAAAGATGTTCCTGTGTAACTCACTGACAAATATCGAACTTGCGGCCACATTTTTCTTCTGTTTGCAGCAGAGGAGTTGCATAATGATATATTTTATTGGAATAGCAATTTACGGATACAATTTCATTTTCCGCTGTCACTACCATCACCACTGTCGCCGTGAGGCACTGTGTAACGTCGCAGGGCGATAGTGTCGACCCACTGATTGCATTTTCCATGTTGCAGTGAAAGTGTGCGAGAAAATCGCGAAGCGAAAAGAGGCGCAGCATAGATAAACAGAAACGACTGACACAAGAACAAGAAACAGAGAAAGACCCAATGTACTCATCGGTTTTGCGTGATTGTGTCATTCGGGTCTGTTCATCTATGGAGCACATAGTTTCACTTGGCAATGTCATACCAACTAGCTACAGTCGAAGCAAACGTGTGAGGGCAGCCAAATATTAGGCTTCAACCGGAAAGCAAATGCACAGGCATTATTCGCTCCTGCAAAAGTCCTATGGAGGAGGACGGAGGAGGGGCTGCTTAACTCCTACAGAAAAATCACGGCATGGTATTGACAGGAAACAGGAGATGACTCATGTGCTTGTACTTGGATGTATGGCAACAGCCCTTTTTGCGTTGCATCCATCAACAACAAGTAGGATTGTTTCAATGACTACAGTGTCCCAAGGAGGAGCATTCGCGCACACCCTATTTTGAAAGGAATTAGCAGGAATTAGCAGGAATCACGCAGGTGTTCTGGTGTAAATAGCCTGCTAGCCTTTAAGCGGTCTACAACACTCAGAATCGATTGGCTTACTACAAGGGCTGCATGGTCTAACGGCAGAGTTTTGTTGCATAGGACAGCTCGAATGCATAAGCACAACCTGCCGACGCACATGCGCAAGACTTTACAAGCCCTATTTGTATCAATGACATCCTTTCGGAATGGCTTCCCGGGTACAGAACGCCTTCCTGCGTTCACGGTTCAAAATGTCACCTCACGTTCTTGAAGCACTGTGCCGTACATGTATGATGAGCACAGGCATACGTTACCTTATAACAGGGGAGCGTGCGCACAGGCGTCTCAAATGATGGCACTTTGACGCTTTGAACGAGTGCGAATCGATTAGCGGTCCGTATTGTGTGCTTCTTGATGCCATCTTTGCTCAGGATTCACCATATACAATGAACATGTGTATCTTGGCTACTTCAGCTACCGCAAAGGTTCATTCATTACCATGGACGATAGTTATCGGGATTGTGTTATGTGCTGCCTGGCGTCAGAGGGGGGGGGGGGGCATGCACATAGAGAATGCTATATAGCTGCCAAACACCAATATTGTGCAATCAATCCTTCGTATCTTCCCGCACATTTTAAAAGTAAATCACTTTTGTGAAGAAAATTTATACTTTCTTGTTACACGGATTTATATGACAAATGGATCTACCATGTTTTTGTGCAACAAGAACAATCATCATCCGGCTTGCTCATGCTGTCATTTCTTATTATTTGTACCTCACCAATTACCTACCAGGAATGCTACGCCATGCTGCTCTATGACGCCGAGTGAGAGAGAAAGAAAAAAATAAGGAGAAAGGTGGGGAGGTTAACCAGGGCTGAGCCCCGGTAGGCTACCCTGCACTAGAGAAGGGGAAAGGGGTAAAGAAAGGTATAGAGGAGGGGAAAAGTAACTGACTGGGACTACGCGTAACAGCTTCACGTTTCACATCACAAGCGATGAAACAGACTGGTGTCTTTGAGAAAACGGAACAGCGCGCTCGTTGCCTCTCGGAATTGGGATGGGCAGTGCATAAGCTAGGAAAGATCAGTGCAGCCAATACGGTCCTTTCGGGCATACGACAAGGAAACACATTTTGTGAACTATCTGCCCAAGCTCACGCAACGTACCTATACTGGAACAACCAGCCCTGCTACATAACTACCAGGAAGTAGTCGAGTCAAGCAGTGCCTACACGTTTTGACAGATATGTTGGTCCTAACAGATCGACAGAATCTCATTGTGATAATAGAGTTTTCTGTGAATATACTACAGGGAACTCTCGCGTAGCGTCTTAGGGTGTTGCAACGCATGTCACTTCAGGAAGCTTAGGAATGGTGAGCAATACTTGGATTGCTCTAATCTTCATACTTTCGGCTTGGATATGCTTCGTCAATGCGTAACTTTGAATTGTCAGCGGTTATGCTTCACTTGCTTAACTTTTCGGGCTCACCTATTCATATCAGGTAACGAAGTTCAAAACAGTTCGTTCTTTCATTTCATAAACAACCAAAGCACTGCAATAAGCAAAGCCATCGTGCACAAGTGCGTTGGAAGCCCGCAAGCACAAATACTGTGCAAATCCATGTACTATATATCATGTTCCCAGCTGGCTGAACGATCGCAGCACCTGAGTCCCCTCTAGTTTACTTTAGGAAACTCTATAGCTGCGACACGCATATGATGCACGAAAAAGCTACACCAAGTTGGTGATGTGGCACGAAGAAAATTTGTGCGCAAAACTCTTTGACAAAAGCGTTGGCATGTCATCGGCTTTAAAACCGAATTTGCGCTACGCTTAGTGTTTACATTCCTGTGATGCAATCTTGTACACGTTCCAGATCCGGATGGAGGCATCTGGCTAAACCCTGTCACTGCAGTCTTTTTTTACTATAGGGATGCATAATACGACATCACAGAATTGGAGTAACCAGCTTAGAAAATTCGCTTACCACAAATCTGAATATATGTTGGTAATACACTATTTGCGACAAATAGCTATGAAGAAATTGTGTATTCATTGGGCCGTGCTATAGCTGTGCTCAGTGCTGAAATTTACCATTTCGACTTATTAGCAATCGTATCTGTGTGCACGCAGTACGCAGACATACTCAATACACTGACGCACGTTTCTTCAACACTTGAAGTGCCTTCCCACAGGGACAGTTAAACGACACGATTACTTTTCTTCGACCCACTCGGAAATCATGCAATTTCTTTTAGTTCGGGGTAGGTGTAACAAAAACATTGAGAAAGGTTCATTCGTTTTCAAAATTTTGCGCACTGGTGCAATGGTTGCCTGGGTATACAAGAACATGTCCCTTTTTTTGCGTGTTCAATGCACTGCCATTACTAAACGACTATAGCGTTCAACTTCCTAGGGTCGTTATTCGTATTTTCTCTTTTTATTTGTATTAACATAGGAGGTCCCCCTGAGGTTTACTACCTTGGGACCTCCTCCTGCACACTTACTCACAATGTGCATTTCTGACGCTAATAAAGAAACATTGATATATAAAAAAGCTAGCCATGTTAATGTTGAAGAAAATACAAAGAATAGATGTTTTTTTATACAGACGTAAGCAGAAATCTTATATGTAATTGAAGTACTGTTGCGATTGTCGGGCTAATGTGCCGGGCTAACTATACACACACTAGCTGACAACCATTCTGTTCTATTGTGCAAGGAAATTCCTGAAATAATTCAATATGCTAGGGAGATTACAAACAATACACAGTTTAGGAACCGAATCATATATGCAATAGATAAGATAAAAATAGATTGTATTATTTGAACTTGATTCTACCTCGCACGTTGTCAATGTATTTATAGTACTTAAGGTAATAATTGCTGGCCGTATTGCATTTCATTTGCAAGTATTTTCATGTATGTGAAATGGTTCTAATTCGGTGCGCATATCGTTTTTATCGGTAATAAACAGCTCTGCTGGCATATTTGTCTCATTCTTCTCCTATTTCCACAGCACTTTTCGCTTAGCTGTTGGTTGTATGCATATTATCGTAGTGTTTATGTGTTAACGTGATGCCTCCTTCTGAGGTGCCTCATGAAGAGCGGGCGAAATCCAGAGACAGACTATCTCCTCTTG
This sequence comes from Rhipicephalus microplus, assembly GCF_043290135.1. Classification (NCBI taxonomy): domain Eukaryota; kingdom Metazoa; phylum Arthropoda; class Arachnida; order Ixodida; family Ixodidae; genus Rhipicephalus; species Rhipicephalus microplus. The sequence goes on along the minus strand of NC_134705.1, from coordinate 120,559,741 downwards.
CCCACAACGCTTTGTGAGCATTTTACGAAATGCCCAAACAAATGAAATGAAAATATCAACAAGCTGGTAATTAGCATAATAGTAAGCGCAATGCTTGGTCTGGAGGGAATTTTCCGAAATCTGGCCACATCATTTTACATAGCAATGCTCACGGAAGTCAAATACATTATGAAGCAACTTTTACCATTCACCGCTGATAACTTTGCAACTACGATTGATGAATAAGAGGTGACTTACGGGAGTTGAGCGATTTGGAAGTGGCTCGGGCACAATGAGTTCACCACCTCCATTTCCCCCACCGCCCCCGCCGCCTCCACCGCCGCCACCTCCCCCTCCGCTGGAAGCGTCGAAGCCGCCATACTCGTTTTCATCCAGACTCACTGAAACAAAATAGAATAAAAGAAATAGATAGATAGATAGGTAGATAAATAGATAGATAGATAGATAGATAGATAGACAGACAGATAGATAGATAGATAGATAGATAGATAGATAGATAGATAGATAGATGTAGATGGGGGTGGACATTTCTTTGGCCAGGCGGTAGTAAGAAACAATTTCGTGAAAAGTGCATAATGGATCTCTATAGATATCAAGGTCATTAGAAGCCTGGTTAACGGTGACAGCAGGGTACCTGAAATAGCGCACTGTCTGGGGATCCTGCTTGTTATACAGGGTTACGTTCGAGTGGGTTAACTGAGCCGTGTAAATAGGCGGGGCACAGGGGTGGCACCAGGTCTTCTAAATGAAGGGGCACCCACGACTTCGAGTAAGACCGAAATGTGGCCACTCGTCTATCCGTGTCGAAAGATTTTTTTTTTCAAAATTGAGCGAAACTATAGGAGCATTGCGTAAACGCGCTTAGGTTCTACCAATCAATATTTGCGTGTAGCCAACTGTGAATGGTGCATACATATAGCTCTCCGTTATTATGCAGGCTCAGGTGACTCGCCCACAGCACGTCACCGAGTTTTCTAACGTGGCGAATTGAGGTACGCGGTCACTTTCTTTGTGCATTTTCTCTGTATGCACGTCCCCATGCATACATGGGGCATGACGGAAAGAGCTGAAATCTACCTACAGTCTCTCGAAAATTGCACCTGCATTCATATATATATATATGAATACCACTTCAAACTCCTCTACAAACAGAGCTTCTAAAACAAAGCACAAAAAAAGAAAACACACTCACGATCGTCGCTGAGGACGAAGATTACCAGGCCTACCAGGACGATTCCCGTGGTCAAAAGGCAGCAGGTCATAGCGAACCACACCTTGACATTACTACAGAGATGGGAAAGAATTTTGAATTGGTCTTGCGCGGTAAAAAAGGCATACAGTGTAACCATGAGATGTATACTGATTGGCTTGTTTGAATAAGAGTAAACAATATGACTCAATATTTCAATGATGTATGCAATGCGACGTAACTAACTGAGCAATAACCTATGTCTCACACGAGCCTTACTGTTTTAGGTACCAAAAGTTAGGAAAGAGAGGCTAGCAAAGTTTGGATTGTGCCTGCATGGCTGTACAAGCACTACCTACCTACCTACCTACCTACCTACCTACCTACCTACCTACCTACCTACCTACCTACCTACCTACCTACCTACCTACCTACCTACCTACCTACCTACCTACCTACCTACCTACCTACCTACCTACCTACCTACCTACCTACCTACCTACCTACCTACCTACCTACCTACCTACCTACCTACCTACCTACCTACCTACCTACCTACCTACCTACCTACCTACCTACCTACCTACCTACCTACCTACCTACCTACCTACCTACCTACCTACCTACCTACCTACCTACCTACCTACCTACCTACCTACCTACCTACCTACCAACCTACCTACCTACCTACCTACCTACCTACCTACCTACCTACCTACCTACCTACCTACCTACCTACCTGCCTGCCTGCCTGCCTGCCTGCCTGCCTGCCTGCCTACCTACCTACCTACCTACCTGCCTGCCTGCCTGCCTGCCTGCCTGCCTGCCTGCCTGCCTGCCTGCATGCATGCATGCCGGCCTGCCTGTTTGTCTATCTATCTATCTATCTATCTATCTATCTATCTATCTATCTATCTATCTATCTATCTATCTATCTATCTATCTATCTATCTATCTATCTATCTATCTATCTATCTATCTATCTATCTATCTATCTATCTATCTATCTATCTATCTATCTATCTATCTATCTATCTATCTATCGATCTATCTATCTATCTATCTATCTATCTATCTATCTATCTATCTATCTATCTATCTATCTATCTATCTATCTATCTACTTTTGTAATTCACTGCGCAGTGCTCCATCTTGACGTTTGCCTTCCTTCACGACGGAAAGTAGACCGTCATATGTTTGCTTAGCAGTACAACACTTCAGTTACTATATCAGCAGCGATGGCGTTCATATTACAGTAGCAATGAAGCATCCCATGGTAATTGACAAGTAAACTCGACACAAGGGCAGATCTTCCTATCAGAAAAGCCTGACCATCGACAAGCCCACGATCGAAAAAAAAGCACGAGTTACGGGAATTCAGCACATGCATGTAACGAGCGCACTAACCCCCCCCCCCCCCTCCCTTCTAAAACGGTCACCAATGCCGTGTTTGTTGTGTGCCGTGCCGAAACATCCGAGTTCCGCAAGCTTCACTTAATAAAATATTGAAACGTAACACCGCTTTCATACGGCAGCTTGTTCAAATGGCATTGTACTGCAGGCGATTAAAGCATTTGTTACAATTCTTCTATAAAATTTTCATTTTATAGATTAATTCAGCAAAAAAGCATGAGAAAAAACAGCCGTGTTGCTAATAAGAAGGTGCAACGAACTTGTTTATGATAGCAGTGAACAGTCCTTAGTTGCACAGACATACACATGTTTATTAAAGCAAAAGCTCTCGACGGCAGATCGAGCGCCAAAAGACAGGGAGATGAGAGACGACATCACAATGCGCTATATTGACAAAACAATGCATCGCTTCTCTCGTGTTCTTGTCTGTTAACGCTCAATATGTCGTCTAGTTCCGCTTACGAACACGTCCAATAATGGCAAGGCAAAAGCCTCAGTCTTTTCATTAGCGGGAGAAGAACTTGGCCTGCAGCAACCCCCACTGTACCATATTGGTTGAGTAGGCACCGCTTTTTAAAACGTAGGCACCGCAAACGTTTTAAAAAGACAAAAATAAATAAAATGAAATGAAGACCAGTTTCTCACAATAAGCCACGAGTTCCCGGATTTCTGGGAATATACTTGGGAAGTAAACAGTCATAGCAAGGTTAAGAATACTCGTTGGTGATTGCCGTCAAGAACACGCAGTAGCTTAACCCTGCGCTGAGCAACAATGACTAGACATGTCCGATTAAGTAAGCACGAGGAAGAAACTAATAGGGCAGCGCCAGGACGACATAAAAGACAAGATGACGACACGACACAGCGCATGCCAGTCGTCATCCCATCCGTTGTATTGGTCCCAGCACTACCCTTGTTCATATCGTTATGAATCCAAACCTACTTGACCATCAGTGATTTTGTATTCTATAAAGAAGACTTAGCGCCCCTCTTGGAGGATTTGAGAGGATGGCCGTTATCCCTTCCTCCCTCCCCATGTCTGAACAGCAGAATTGTTAAAAAAAACACAATCATTCGGGATGAATCAATGTATGATTACAAACTAAGACGTTTATATAAATTCGGTTTATTGAAAAATAATAATGTGATGGCTAGAATGGCTTGGTTGGAGAAAGGTTTTCCTGCTTATAATGTACGTCATCCTGAAGTGACTGATTGATATGGGGGTTTAACATCCCAAAAACCACCACATGATTAGGAGAGACGCTGTAGTGGAGTGCTCCATAAATTTCGACCACTTGTGTTTTTAAAGTGCATCCAAATCTGAGCACACGGGCCTACAGCATTTTTGCCTCCATCGAAAATGCAGCCGCCGCTGCCGGGATTTGAACCCTCGACCTGCGGGTTAGCAGCCGAGTACCTTAGCCACTGTTCCATCATGGCGGCGCCATCCTGAAGTGTGGCACATATAAAAATGTAGAACGAAATACGGAAATCAATTGTTAAACTTTCAACTGCCTACAGTTCTAAACTGCTTAATTAGGGAACATAACATTGACATATCTAGCATATCACTAAAACAGTGGCGATTAGTGTTTACATATTGATGCAACCTGATGACTACATTTTTTATTCCTTTATTGTATGCTTTTATTGTTTCCTTTTTTAAATGCACATTTTGAAACACTTTTATTTCGGTTGTCCTCAGCCACAAGTCTTTTGTGCTACGTTGTGTACTAAGGAGTCAGGGCTACTCAAGCTGTTCTCGTAGCTTTTCCTTCGCTCCTCGTAACATTTCTTTGTTGAAAAATAAATTTCAATTTCAATTTCAAATTGAGGACGAAGCAAGGATTAATATGGGAGCAACATTGAGAGACGGGAAGATAGCAGAGTGGGTCCGGGAACATACAGGAATTTAGGATACCATAGTTGAAATCAACAAGAAGAACTGTACAAGGCCCAGACACGTAGCTCGTTGCAAGGATAACCACTGGTGATTAAGGGTAACTGACTGGGTTTCAACACAAATCATGTGAGTGAGAGGGAGAGTGAAACGTACTTAAACAGATGAGATTAAGAAGTTCACAGGCACAACGTGACAGCAGAGAGCACAAGACCGGGTAGATTGGAGTAACATGGGAGATGCCTTTGCCCTGCAGTGGGCGTTGTCAGACTGATGATGATAACAGTATGCATAATAGAAACGCAAATGTAAAACGGGTAGTTGCTGCCCACTAACGCATGACTGTTGTAAATGTCAGTAGTTCCATCGGAAAAATGTGGATCGTTAGAAAAAGAAAGGTTGTCAGAAAATTCAGTTTGTATGTCGAGGGTGACGTTGCACAGCAGGTTCTCACTTCGCTGGTGTAAACACATCATATTTCGCTAAAGCCAAATACCTGGAAACACAGATAACACGTACATTCCCCTTGGTTCAGGCTGTTCGATCCTCCTCACTACCGGCACTTCAGCGGCCACCAATGCATTCCTGCAGAACACGCAGAACCAGTTATAATAGTTATTGGGCAGCGCAATAAGCTTGTTTATGAAAGCAGCAAACCTTACATTCTTGCCAGATTATAAGAGTATTATGAACAAACATATCAAAGACGAGTTTTGATCAGCTACCATGAGAGCGATGTTTAGAATAATTGTAAATATATCGGAGTAGCATGCAGCTCCGAAAAAAACCAATGGCGTCAGAAATAATATCGGTACACCGAAGACTTGGTGGGCATTACTCCAACACATCGCGTGAGCAAAAGTCGTATAACTTTCTTGCAAGGTGAAAGCATAGAAACAGTGATCCCACGTACATCTCACTTTGCCATGTCTGCTCTAAATTCTTGTCTAGCGGCGTTTTGTTGGGCTCCCATGGACTCCTGTAAAAATTGTTATGTATTATAACAGGTAATTTAACACTTGAATAAATTGGAACGTGCATCGATTAATTTGATAAAATTGTTATTATTAATCAATGAAAGTGTTCAATTTTGAACATACAAGCGCGTAATAGGCTTTTCTGATAAAAGAGAGAACACCGATCACCAGCATGTGGGATATTATAAGCCCAAAGGAGGTTGCGGTGGGCCGTGATAAGGTGAGGCCGTAAGTGTTAGATAATAGGCGGATTACTTGAGGCCCTAGTTACCGCATATTGACGAGCATTGCTTACTGCAAAAAAAAACATAGTACACGAGAAAGACAAATAATTGGGACAAGCACTTGTGCCTTTCCCGTTGTAGTAACCTACTGCGACAAGCAGCCGCAGCATTTACGACACGCTAGCTGGTGGTGGAACAACGTTTATTGATAGCACCATGCCAGTATACATAGTGCAGGGGTGAAGGGGTTTGGGAAAGAGAAACATGACAATATCTCTGATATGAGCGTTGTTAAGAAAATAGTGTGCACGAACGTGCGCGCGGACGGCTGGCTTGGATGGTCGGCAGCAACGAACACAAAGAAAACATATCACCCGTGTTGTGTTTTTCTTTTTTCGTTATAAGTAATTCTCATCGAGTGTTACATCATACACAGATGACTATGGATCATCACATAGAACTTACATACATTACATCAGACGACTATGGATCATTGCAATAGAACTAACGTTCGGCCACAACAAAATCATTCTCTACCCTAGACGAAAATTGCTCAATACTTGGATACTTCGCTTCTGAAACGTAACGTTCTTCTTTAAAACAAGCAACTGATACTGATGTAACACAGACAACACATACACTGTGCCCGGTGTTGGGGTGGCACTGCTGCCCGGCGATGGTCCTTTATACACCCAAGGCCTGCAAACATCATAAAAATATGAATATCTATGCACTGCGGAGTAAAATCGCGAAGACCATTTAACACGTCTTCCGCTAGCCACTCTGACATGCTGAGCTCCTGGTTTGGTGCAGAGACATGATTTCTCAATGAACGTAATCTTCTAGTGCTCACTCAAAGAAGTGAATACAGAAAAAAAGCATTGAGACAACGCGAACAGTAGGGAAAATATCTGTTTTAATAAGGGTGTACCAATTAAGTCCTAAAATAAAACGAATTAAATCAGGCAAAAGAAAAAAAACACTCTTTTCCTCGGTAGTATTCAAACCCACAGACGTCATTTTCTTCCTTTCAAAGGAAGAAAATGACGTTCGCTTGGCTATAAACAACAAATTTTGTTCTTGTCTTTGTTTATTTGGCCATGTATTACTGCGAATCTGTTTTAGGCTACCCTGTGGTGTCATTTCGGCATCTGCCACTCTCATCGTCATGGTTTCATGGATTATAAATAATAATAATAATAATAATAATAATAATAATAATAATAATAACAATAATAATAATAATAATAATAATAATAATAATAATAATAATAATAATAATAATAATAATAATAATAATAATAATAATAATAATAATATCAATAATAATAATAATAATAATAATAATAATAATAACAATAATAATAATAATAATGTAATATTCAAGAGCTCGACGAATGTTCGTCTGATCAGGTATTATGATGAGGATGTCGATGCGGTCACTGACCAAGTCAAGGTGATAAAACACAAACGTTTCGGGATACCTTCGGCTTCTTTGTTCACGGGACGAGGAAGCCATACGAGTGCCGAAATGTCTCAGCGAGTTTCCTTTCTGACTTGGTCAGTGACCGCATCTACATCCTCAATGATAAAAACTGGCTGCGTACTTGCATGCTTCGGTGCAAATGTCGTCGAAAGACTTTTCTGCCGGTCCCGCATATATGTTTTGCCGTGCCTCAGACAGCACCTGCTCTATTTTGAACCGGCCTCATCTCATTCGCATTGATAAAATAGAGGAGGCACTGAGTGGGATATGAACACCATCTGGCAGTGGCATCGGGAAACATGAGCTTGTGCAGAACCCAGGGTCACTGCCAGGTGGCAGCATCATATCGTCAGAAGAGCACTTTTTCGTGCGTAGCGTCGCATTTTCTGCGCAGCATAACAAACACTAAGCTGTTGAGAATTACACGTCTGTCTATTTTTAGTAAAGTAACATACGACCTAATACCTAAATACGGATGTCGTGCATCAGATATGCCTAATATTTGCGTTTTGCTCGAGAATGCTTACAAATATGAACGCCACTCCCAGTCCAAGATTGCTGGGCACTGAGCAAGTGCTTAAGCATTGGCCGAGTGGCTTACTCATTTAGAGTGCCAGATAAATAGATAGGTCGAAATTTCTTTGTACAAGTATCCTATGAAAGATGATCGTCTTTATATTTGTAGTAGTAGTAGTAGTAGTAGTAGTAGTAGTAGTAGTAGTAGTAGTAGTAGTAGTAGTAGTAGTAGTAGTAGTAGTAACCATGCAGGTCGCGTGAGTAGAGGGAAATTCATGAAGTGAAAAAAAGTAATTATGGTGATGACCTTTTTTACACTAAAATATTATTTACATATTCATCACAGCTTCGCCATCCTTTTAAAAGCACTAAATAACTCAAATCGAAACAGAGCAGACATTTTGCAAATCTACTGTCAAATACGGGCTCAACCTATTGCCTTTCCCCGACGTTTCGAAAGAAATTTATTACAGTAAGAAGAGCCCGAGAAATTATTCTTAAGATTTGAACCAATGCAACATTGCTTATTGGATTTTGCACTCCCTGAAACACCTTCGAATATGCGTCTTTTATGTGAACGAAGCGACACGTGTGAAGGAAGCGACCCTCCTGTACCTTTCGTTTCGGCAGTATGCAATCCCCCTGGAAAGGTTTCAGGTGGTTTTTCTAAAGGTTACTTATTGTTACTGGAGCAGCTATCGCTGTCAGTGAGTTTATTCACCCCTGTTGCAACGCACATCTCCCAGAGGGCCTGGCTATCGCAGTCTCAAAAGCAATGAATATGAAGGTCGGAAATAATACTTTCAGGTTGGTCTACAACCATTCTCTCTGCTCTATGAAATGAAGTCAATAAACATCTGTGATGACGACTCGATACGTGAGATAACGCTAAACAATGGACGACATGCTCCCGCAAAAAAAGAAAAACAAAAAAAAAAACAGCCGATATCAGTTCATTTTTCCACTTGTTAGCTTCCTAGCAATGCGAAGAGCCTTCGATCATAGAATCGATACCTTACGAATTTCAACATGGTAAAAAATCAGGTAATACACAAAAAACCAGCAAATATTTTCGTGAAAACTTATTAATAAGCTTGTCAGGTAAGAAAGCAAATGCTTTGCAGCATGAAAGGCTAGACAATGAATGTTATGAGTTCCGCACGCGAATATGCGTACAGGTTTGAAAGTATCATTTTTATAGCGTGAGCACCTCCATACTGGCGCATCGATGGTGTGATATTTCTAAGCTAGTACTTGCGAACATTGAGAAAGTACATATTTGTCTAAGGGGACGTAGAGAACATCATAGCGTAAAGCAGAAATGCCTCAAAAAAGATCAGTGACTCACTTTGGGGATGACGGTTGAGCGACAGCCCCTTGAAGAAAACATAATTACAAATTAGTTTATACTGACTAACAAAGAATCTTAAATGTCGCTAATGTGCATTTAAACTATTGAATTTAATGCATCTTTAAATTGACAACCAATTGAAATATACATCTCAACCAGCTCAACAATAGGTCTTACTGATGCATCGTCTTCATCACCTTTTACAGCTGAAGCATTCAGTTGTGTTGCATATGTTTCTTTGTAGTGTTGAGATATAAGTTGTGCGGTCATAAAAAAGTTTCAAATTATATTATTTTTAGGTATTCTGAGCCTGATAACCATCGTCTACTTATCGTTCGCACGAACTACAGTAACTTCAATAGCAAACTTGAAATTCCCTTCGTGACATTATTGAATCGTCAGCCTTATGTTCTTAGTTCATTGCATCTCTCGTCACACGTAAGAGACGACGTGGTTGTACTCATTACGTAAGAGATTACACACGAAAAGTCCTATACAGTAAATAATTGTAAAAAAATATGTATGTTATTCAAAAGTCGGCTATAGGCCTTAGCGCCAAATTTTTCTTTCACTTTCAGAACGAAAACGTGTGGCCAAAATATTTGCACATGACAGAATCTTGTGATCGCAGCGTTTGCCTTACCAACCCCTGGCGGTGCTGTGTCATCTGCGGGAAAGAGTCGATAAAAACGGGCAAGTTATTGTAATGTTGGTTGGTTGGTTCCGCAACAGCTTAGCGCAACCCACACAGGGGGATAGGTCATGAATGGGACGGCGTCTTACTTGTTAAACTAATTCACTTATTGAAGAAAATAGTTGAAATCATTAGGTATTACAGGGAACAGTTTAAACTTGTTTAAAACTCTAAAATGAATGGCATAACACACACACACACACACACACACACGCACGCACGCACGCACGCACGCAACCCCCCCCCCCACACACACGCACGCACGCACGCACGCACACACACACACACACACACACACACACACACACACACACACACACACACACACACACACACACACACACACACGCACGCACACACACACACACACACACACATATTTAGTATTCCATTCTTTTAGGCTCTCGTAGAAACGTGTAACAGCGTTTCGAACGCTGGTTCGAGCATGAAAACGGGCCAGTAAGCGAAGGAGTAGGATGAGACGTCTTAATTGCTGTTCTCGCTTACACGACATGTGCGAGTGCCAAGCGATCATTTCAGCCTCATTCATCGCTCGCCAGGACGACGTTCCTGTAAAAAAAAGAACACAATTGTTAGCGTGCACGAACAATGTGGAGGTATTACTTATCACTTCAGTGCAACACGAGAGCAAGAGCACAAAGACAATCAGGACGAGACGAAAATCTTGTACTGAGGCAGTTCTATAGAACCCAGAATCACGTTCTTGTCTATGTCCTGTTATCCCCCTCCCAATATGTATTTGTCGTTTAGAAACTCACACTACAAGAACATAGCTCTTTTGCAAGGCGCAAGTTTGAGATGCCTCATCCAAGTTGAAAAGTGACTGTCAGCAGCATTGGCGACCCCAGTGATGCAGAAAGGGAACGAATTCGGCCTTGTTTGCGAGACTTAGCGCAAAGTCACGCAAGGACGAAAAAGGAAGACACAACGTGTGCGCTCACTTCCAACAAAAACATTAACACACTGTAAAAAGTTAGCGCACGTGGTGGGTGTCCTCCCTTCTCGCCCTTGTTGGGTATTCGCACTAAATATTGCATGATGCAAAAAGTCGGTACGACGTTATGACGTAACTATGCCAGCAGGACGTCACAGGTCGCCAACGTTTTATTTTTACATTAATGTAACGCCGTCATGATGTCACAGAATGACGCCATCACATGGCTCCGTCAACTACTCAAAGGTCATCCAATTCACACACACCGAGGCACCAAACATGTACAGGAGAAACAGATGGAAATGGTAACTGTACGTGTTCGGTGTCTGGCTGTGTACGTGTTTACATGTGTGAATGTGCCGTGTATTTGGGCACTAATTATATTTTTTATGAACAGACAACCAGCAACGTGCAGAAAACTTTCAGGCAAAGTGGAGAGGAGGGGCAGGGGGTGAGGGGGGTAATGTGCTGAAGGAGAAGATGATCAAGATGTATTTGACCTCCCAGTCATCTTAGGAAATTCTTTGTCTGGAGTATCTTCAAGAATGACCTAAACGAACCACTACCACCTCGTTGACCTTTTTATCTCAGTGAATGTAAGTTATATTGCGAAAGAGAATACATTCATGTAACTAGGCAGAGCCCTATAAAAACAAAGTTACATAAACGACTTCAGACTTGGACGTGGTCGGTATTCCATTCAAAATGTACCTGAAGTCGCCGGTTCGTGCACTCTTGAAGTTAAAAATATGGGCACAAGAACACTGCTTCATGCATATTTAGGAGAGCTGAATAATCACAGGTGGAGAACAATAACTAACGTCACTGCCTCTATGGCATTCTCCTTGTGCTATGGTGGGTTGTGAAAAGGTAAACTAAACAGGCGCGCATTGTTTATTATTATTAATGCACTTCTAAACTTTTTTTTCACTAACAGAGTGCTTTAGGTAACCAGTTCACCAAGACTTGTACCAACATAAAAAAATATGCACATCGATTGGTTCTACATACGATATAGTTCATCTCTGATTCGATTTGATTTAGATTGTTACCTTGAGCACTCATGCTGCCCGCTGTCGTACCTGCAAAAAAAGCAAACAAAATGAAGTGCAACTTGACTTATCATTCCACGTACCATGTTGAAAATTGCCCAAGCACAATAGCATGAAAAATACTGCTCCCATGATATCGTTCTGGAACAAAAATGTGGTTGTTTCCCAACAGGGTCATGGAATCCAAAGATTCATCGCGTGATCTTCGTATTTCACACTCCTGCAACAACGATCTGTATCCCAACAACTATCTAGCCAAAATGTGTAATCGCTTAGCGAGGGCTGAACTTTTAAGCAAGCCTGCACTAAAAGCTCTAGCTGGATGGCGAGTGTCTGTAGACAACTCGAAAATGACCATGTTTAACGTGCTACTATGAATCGTCACCTCTATTGTGTCAACTGGACGATCATTTATAGCTATTGTTGCGATTGGAATGCAGAGAAGAAAGCTTACTGTGCTCAAAGCTTCAGAATACCGAAGAGCCGCAGTCGAAGCGACAGCTGCAATTGCAAAGCTTTTCTTCTTCTCGACCAGTTCTGGTTTATGCCCACTACAGTGACGAGCGACGGCGATGACGATGATGGTGACTATTCCCGGAACAATGGGTCAACCCACCACGGGGAATCGGCGATGACATGTGCGGCAGTAGACTACTTCGCTGAAGGAAGAAAAATGTCGTGGAAGTCAACTTTCATTAACACATCTTGCAAATCAGCAGCGCGAAATTTTCCTGCGTCTAGTTGTTTCAGTTGATACTTTTAGCAATGGCGGGCACTTACAAAAGGTGCGAAAGACAAGGTGTCACATTGTTATGGTTGTCGAGGACGTCGTCAAAACAGACTTGGAGCTTTGCCTCGAGTGTCCCTTCTGAATATTTTGCGTATAATGGCACCACGCAATTTATTGTGCTATAAAGGTAAATACATTTCATTGAATTCACGTGGTTAATGCTAATTTTTTGAGTTGGCGAATGTGCCTCCCTTGCTCAGAGGCATAGAAACTGAGTAAAAATGCATAGTTTATTTGCGATAATATAGAAATGGAGAACCATCAATGTTTTCTGTGCACAATAAAAAAAATACCAAAGGGCTTTCTTTACCCCCTCAGAGTGCATGCACAGCTAAATAACGATCTATTTAAAAATATGCGAATATTATGAGCCAAAATTATATCAGGTGCGCCACAGTGAAAGACGCCATTTTTTTGTCACCACCGTACAACTTAATCTAACGACATAATTTTCCCGCAAATAATACTCACACAAAGTAAAGAAACGCTCAATGACAAGTACAAGCGGCATTTCCAACTTCCGCTTGTGCTTGTAGTTGAGTGTTTCTTTACTTTGTGTGTGTATTATTTGCGGCCTAAACATGTCAGTAAGCAAGTACCAACTAGGCCAACAATTAGTATTGTTAATGTAACAATATGCGCGCTTTTTGCCTAACGCCGTCATCGAAATACCGTCAACCTGATTGATAATCGAACCCACTTTCACTTATTTAGCAAAGAAACACATTTGCTGCTTTCTTTATCTTGCTTTCTTTAAGCTACGCAGGGCACAAAACGTCCCGTAGCACTCATTTATTCGCTCTTTTTTTTTTGCAGGCGTACCAGTGGACTGACTACATGTATGCCATTGGTAACTGTCGAGATCATATCTGTTACGAATAGATCAGCTTCGGACATGAACCGCGCTCTGCGCAAAAGTGGTCGGCATTTCTTTTTTATTTTCATGGACGGCCTGGTCTATCTCTTTCCAAACCACTCTGTTGACGAGATTGTTATTAGAAGCGAAGTCTTAGGTCACTGAAAATTAATCCAACGTAACTACCCGTCTGTTCAGAGAGACAGAGACAGAAGGAATAGCGCTGAGGTAAGTGATTCTCTAGTATAACAGTTTTTGTAAATGGTTCTTTAAAGCACCCTTCACTAACGTCCGAAAATACAAAAAAATTGAGGAAACAAGCGTGTTTCCTTAATTTCCCTGGCATTTCTTGTACTTCTGGCGGACTTCCAGACACAAGAGCAGTGGTTCACTTGACATCGTTTCAGTGCGTACTCTTGATTCTTCTATATACGCGAAACACCAACTGTGAATTGTCTCCTAGAATCCCTCGCTATGCAGGCATTCACTTGCTTTTCTTTGTCTTGCTTGACTATCGTGCGTGGCTCACTGTATTTCTGTCTTCGTCTGCACATTCAAGCGCGAAGCCTGATAGGGTCCACACTTTATATACAGAAAGAAGGGGGGGGGGGGGGGGTCCAAAGGTCCCATGCCGCGCAGCCCTAGGCCTATATAGGATAGTGCCATAGGAACTTCTGAGCGCCTGTGTACTTCTAAGAAATAATTTGCGAAGAAGAGACATCACCAGTAGCTAGATTGGCGGAGACGACAAACCAACCACTTCTTCGCCTTCGAACTCGGGGTGGTGAGCAGCTCTTTAGGTGCAACTAAACTTACCTCAGCGAGCATTTTGTGCTTCATTTTAATTGAAAAGCGAGATGCCTTTGAACCAGTGTTTTCAAGTATACACTGGTGAACAGTACGAGTTGCTTTTGCGCTAGTGGTCTTGTTTTCCATTTAAATGGGTCACACGTGAAAGTCAGTCTTGCACGCTAAGAAATCGTCCTGCATTGCTTTCAGAAACATCTGCGTGGCGAGGGGGGACGGAGGCCGAAGCGGTCGGGTGGCACTCTCATACAATCTGTAAGTGAGAACAAATAAATCCAAGTTATCAACTTTTAAACTTGAATTTTAACAAACCCCCTGTTTTATTAACACTACCCATTCACGTTCTCGCTACAATAGAAAGTTTTGTGTACTTGTCTTTTTTGACAGATGATGTCAGACCATGTGAGAATGGTAAGACCACGTGTCGTAAATGGAAAGTGCACGAAATGTACAAATATTTCGGCTATATACGTGTCTTTATTTTCGTAATAAGAGAAAAATGTTGTGCTGCTGGAAATGCGATGCGAATAAGAAAAGCGTATTGCGTCTTGCATAACAATATGTACACATGTAGGAATAATAATAATAATAATAATAATATTAATAATAATATACACACGTATCTTATTCATATAGATTGTATACATACATTCATATAGAATATGTACTATTCATAAATTCCTCATTCTCTTTCATTATGAAACAAGTTGGCGGAAGAAGTGGTTAATGCTGACACAACACAATCGTTAGCCCATCTCGTCAATAATCTATCTCTTCAATTTTTAAATGTTGCTATATCTTATGTTACTCATTGGTGCTGATAATTACACTCTTCTATTACTATATATTTATTACATTTCTCATTCATGTTGCAAACTTTCGTAAGTTTTGTACCTGTATCGGTTGGTTTTATTCTCTCTGACAGTTATGTACCCACTCCTGCTTGAGCCCGGAAAGGGCCTGCGGTATTTGTAAATAAATAAATAAGATTGATATTACATGTATACTCTGAAGTTGAAATTACGCGAACCTACATGACTGATACAGTTGCCATCGCGCGTTTCCTAAATTATCTTCAAATCTTTTGTCTACATAAAAATATGTTACTTTCTTCATATTCAAGAATTCTGCGTGTCTCGAATCATTCTTGAAGTGCAACAAGTGAAAATACTCGATTCCACATTGTTCAGTAACAAGCTTGACAATGCGTGCGAAAGTGGCTTGCGGTACCTTGCTACATTAGAGTTGACAACATTGATCATGTCGCGATATAGCGAGACATGAAACGATTCATGAAGGACCTTCATCACACATCTTCTAAGAGAAGTTTAATTGCGTGAAATCGTAATTATGAGAGCAATAGGAGAATAAATGCCATTATTAGTGTGGCAACGCCTTCTTGAACTTCCAGCTTGGGGTTGCCATGATATCCGCTAATCTAATGATGTCTTATGGTGTTTATTTATGACATCTATTTTTCATTGCAATAGTGTTTCACTTCAGTAATCACTATGAGCGTATTATTTCATTGAGCGAGAATTTTACCACGCAAAGTTTATGACGTTAGAAGTTCGTTGTAGGTGCTCTGAAGTTTAAAAGTGACATCGACTAAATGGTGCTGTAATTGTTCTTTCGAATAGTAAAAATGTAACTTTTACACCCATGCGTAGCCAACCAGCCTACCACCCCATGAAGTGATGTTAAAAATGTTCGGGTTTCTCTTGTTCTGTTTTCTTTTAGCTCCTCCTTATGAACCTCCATCGCCCAAGTAAGCTTTTTAGTGTCTTCTTGCTTGCCACAGAGTTTTTTATGTGCACATTGAAAGTCTACAGAAGCACTTGCGAAATCAAGACTTCAAAGATCGCACCAAATGTGCATCATCCTGGAGGCTGTCGCGCAATAAGAATTGTTGAGACAAATGTACATACAAATTCTAAAGCCAACTTCTCTTCATGCTGACTACTTATCACCTATATATGTCACATTGACGGCACTATTTGACCCGACGAAGCTACGCATATTTTAACCATTAAAGCATTGCTGGTACTTCGTACGTACCTTGCTTGGTTTGTGCTCAAATGAGATTTCCTAAAATGTTGATGTTGTGACAGAATTCTGCTTGTCTTGCAATTGAGTTGTTGAGAAAAGCCACTAATGAAGTCTCGCTCTCTGCGTACTACTATTTCAAGCGGTGAGTGATCAGGAATATTGATTGATCTGTTAGAAATGGAATGATGGTTATACAATGACGCCAACTACCAGCGATGTCTCCTGCGTACATGTTCAATACTTTCGATATGGAGATGCTAACGCCAACTAAGAACGGTGCCTCGAAGCAGAGCACATGTAGAGCTCACAAACAACGACTATGATTGCTACTACGGTTAAGAAAATGAACCTGCAGGGGCAACGTCACCGGTGCTTATTGAGGTATCATGTTGGGGAACTGAGAGGCCTCAGAGTAACCAGCAGACATCACTTCGTTCACGTAGAAGACGTTGATACGTAGGAATTTCAGTGTATATAAGTTTAATTAGGGTGCATTTAATCTGACTGGTACATCGCGAATGATTTTTCAAGCCTTTGTGAGTCAAAAAGCTATGAAATATCAGAGATGATATGACAATAAGGTTCAGTTTCAAAACATATTTAGTTTTTGTTTCCAGAATTTCTGTTTCAGTGCAGCATTGCTTTCGATGGCCATGCAGCACTTCTATCACAAAGTAACAGAACAGCTGCCAAAAGTAACCATCAACAGACAACAAAACGAGAATCTATTGATGGAGCCAGCTAGCACAGAATCAATCGTCAACTGCCTACTGCACGCTATTCTGTTGCGTTAAAGGTCACTGAAAGCACGATCACATGAATTTCTTGATAATATTTCGCAGCCGCATTGTCCGTTCAAGACGTAAGAACGGCAGACCAAGGGTGTGCTGTATGATTTCACTACATCATGGCCGCACAGAAACTAGTATTATTATTAACTTTATCGCAGGCCTTTATCGACGCATAAAAGATCAAGGGCGGCGAGCAGTGTCTACCAAACACCAGGAGCAATGTACGTGTTTTGTCACGTGAATTCTGACGTCTGTATGTTTGCTTTGAGAATGCTGTGACTCCTTGAAAGCGAAACAATGCAGTATTGCGCAACTTGCCTTCAGTTTTCAGTGGTGTTTATTTACGTGTCATGTTGGGGAACTTAGAAACACAAGAGTGACCTGCAGACATCACTTAGTTCACGTCGATACGTCAATACGTAGGAGCTTCAGTGTATACAAGTTTCATTAAGGCACATTCAATCTGACTGGAACATTACGAACAATTTTTCGTGCTCTTATTGTCTTATTGTCTCTGATAGTTGACTCACAGGAGTCGAATATCAGAGACGATAAGGCAATAAGCTACGCCTTGAAACAATTTTACTTTTTTATTTCCAGAAGTGCAGTTTCAGTGCAGCATTGCTTTCGATGACCATGCACCGCTGTATAGCTGTATAGCTATTAAAGAAAACCTTAGTAGACAGCGAAACAACAATCGATTGAGGAAGGCAGCAAGCACGCAATCAATCCTTAATGGCTTACGGCACTCTATTCTGTTTTGTGAAAGGGACACTGAAGTCAATTAAGAATTTTCTTCAGAGTGAAAGCTTAATGTATAAACACATATAAACGATTATACTATCAACAGCAGTGCACTATAATTACTGAGAAATTAAGGTAAATGCGCAAGAACACATACGCCGCAGTAGGACATTCTCAAAATGATACCGATGACGTCAGACGAACCACCTACAACTAATCACTTGTTCTACCTGCACTAAATAAAGAACCCACCGGGCATTAACAGACGCAAAAAATGCTGCTTGTTTGTTTCTGTTTGATTTATAGAAAAAAAGAACCACCGGATGTTACTATGGAGAATGGCGCGAGCGGTTAAAAAATTCAATTTTC
This sequence comes from Rhipicephalus microplus, assembly GCF_043290135.1. Taxonomy (NCBI): domain Eukaryota; kingdom Metazoa; phylum Arthropoda; class Arachnida; order Ixodida; family Ixodidae; genus Rhipicephalus; species Rhipicephalus microplus. The sequence goes on along the minus strand of NC_134705.1, from coordinate 120,541,575 downwards.
GCGTGGTTAAGCTTAGAGTCACTGTACCATAAAGGTAGCATATACAGTAACTCTTGTGCCCCGCCACGGAGGTCTAGTGGCTAAGGTACTAGGCTGCTGACCCGCAGGTCACGGGATCGAATCCCAGCTGCGGTGGCTGAATTTCCGATTGAGGCGGAAATGTTGCAGGCCCGTGTGCTCAGACTTCAGTGCACGTGAAAGAACCCCAGGTGGTCGAAATTTCCGGAACCCTCAACAACATGGTGTCTCTCATAATCATATGGTCGTTCTGGGATGTTAAATCCCACATATCAATAAATCAGCAGCAACTCTTGTTAAACTGGGCAGGTCGTCACATCTAGTGGGGCGCAGTTGAAGCAAAACACGTCCGCCATCTTGGAGCCAATGGCAGGAAATTGATCAATGGCCGTTGTTGCTGCTGTGGCTCCCATGCTTCCGTTCTGTTTACTAGTGTCGATGACCACGCAGTAAAGCCGAGCAACACTGTGCACCGCAACAGCGACGTGAGCCGCTTCACTTCTTAAGACGGGTAATTTGAAGTGCGCCAACCCGGTGCAGGTCACTAAAACGCCATTTTATTTCAAAATAAGCCATCCCTTGGAACCAAAGTAATACTACAAGGTTTCTGGACCGCTATTTCAGTAATCAACGTCGACTTAATAGTTGCCGTTAGTGTCCCTTTAAAGATCACTGAAAGCATTTTCACATCAATTTCTCGATAATACTTCGCTGCCCAATTGTCCGTTCGAGACGCGAGAACGGCAGACCAAGTGCGTGTTGTATGATCTCATTACATCACTGCCGCACGTTAACTAGTATTATTACTACTACTTTACCACAGGCCTTTATTGATGCCTAAGAGATCACGGGCAGCGAGCAGTGTCTACCAAACAACAGGAGTATGGTACGTGTTCTGTCACGTGGATTGTGACCTCTCTCTCTCTCTCTCTCTATATATATATATATATATATATATATATTGCTACGATACTGAGGATGCGCGTGGAAGAAGAGGAGAACGAGGTTGGCACGAGCGGTGATCGGTCAGATCCCTGGACTCTCGCATTGATCATCTCCTGTAAATAAAGGCATCCATCGTACCGTAACAAGATTGGTGGAAGGTGCGGGGTACAGCGGAGCGATCCAAGGCCAACGATCACGGAAGCGCTACCTCAAGAACTACGCCGAAGCCGCCGACTGGCTGGTCTACCACCGCTCTCTATGGATCCGATTGCTGACGGCGACACCACGCACTCTTCGTCTGGCGCTGCGTGGCCCCGGCACATGGTACCACGAAGCTTCTCAGGGAGGGTCGGAGAAGACGTCGACGAATGGCTGAAACACTTCAACCGTGTGAGTAAATACAACTGTTGGGATGCGGCCTCCCGGTTGTCCAACGTCGGATTGTTTCTTCAAGGGACGGCGTTGGTGTGGTTTGAAAACCACGAAGAAACAATAATGACCTGGGAAGCGTTTGAGAAAGAAATAGCGAGCTGCTTCGGGGACCCATTGATGAAGAAGAAGCGCGCTGAGCAAACTTTGATGCAGCGTGCTCAAGTCCCCGGTGAAACATGCACAACGTACATTGAAGAGATCCTGAAATTGTGCAAGTCTGTAGACCCACGCATGAAAGAAGATGACAAGGTAGGGCATCTTCTCAAAGGGGTTGCTGAGGATGTCTACAATTTCCTCATCGGCAAGGACACCTTGGCGTCTGTAGCGGACGTAATACAACACTGCCGCACGTTTGAGACACTGAAGGCTAGGCGCATCACTCCCAAATTTGGTAGACTTGCCAACGTCACCACCGTTGCAAGTGTCGATGTCCCTCCAACATCCCCCTGTGATCTTGCCTCAATGATCAGGCAAATCGTACGCGAAGAACTTGGACGACGTGATGCTGTCAACCCGCCGAGAGCACCTGCTATCAACACCTCCCCGCCATACGACGCAATGTGTGCTGCCGTTGATGCAACGCTATATAATGTGCCCCAATCAAGAGCACCAGAGCCCCCAACTGACAACTTACATCATCGCCGTGGTTTCCAGAACGCCTCCCGCCAACCACCTACAATGGTGTCTTCGTGGGACGATCATGGGCACATGGCGCCTCGTGGAAGGTTTGGCGACGTGCGTGAGGCCCCTGTGTGCTATAACTGTGGTTTCCGTGGACATGTGGCTCGATTCTGTGGTCAAAGGCGTCGCCCCCAGCAACGCTACTACGAGGGACCATCACCTTCTTCTCGACAAAACCGCTGGCGCGGTGGTATGCGTTCAATGCGGGACGCGTACGTTGGGGACGGCTTTCAGCAAACGACCCACAGTGATGCACATGTAGGACGCAATTTCCACCGGAATTTACGCAACGACTCGCCTTCCTCCGTGCGAAGCTTGACGCCCCCCACAACACGCCGGTTCCGTTCCCCATCTCCTGGTCGACGCGTCACCTCCCCGCCTCCGGGAAACTAGGTGGTGCGGCCAATGGAGGTGAGGTCGCCGAACATTTGTCACTACATCCACCTATGCCTCCACCCGTTTTTATGACTCAAAATAGGGTCCCCCTGCTTATTGATGGACTTCCTACGATGGCATTGATAGATACTGGAGCAGCTGTTTCAGTGATGAGTCTTAACTTCAAATTGCGGCTAGGACATAAAGTGATGTTTCGCTGGGACAGTTGTGCATCATTTCGTGCAGTGAGCGGGGAGACATTGTGCCCGATCGGTGTGTGTGTTGTTAGTGTCACTTTGGGTGACAAGGTCTTCGAGGCTGAATTCGCCGTTCTGACCAGCTCCACCCATGACATCATCTTGGGCATCGATTTTCTACGCGAGTGCGGGGCTACTGTAGATTGCGATGCTGGCGAGATTATGCTATCGGCATTTACTGACGATCCTAGGTGCTGTCAAGGATCTATCACCGTCATTGAGGATGTTGTCTTGCCGCCCAACTCGATGAAGACCGTACGCGTTGACGCCTCTGCCTCGGACGCCGGAAAGTTTGATGTTCTTGTGGAGCCCATTCCTCTTAATTGCGCCAAGAAAAATGTGCTCATTCCACATTGTGTTCTGTCGATCAGTGATAGACGATCGGCCTTATGGGTGTCGAACTATTCAAATGAACCTGTTATGCTACCCGGTGGAATGCGACTCGCCCGCTTCGAACAAAATGCGACAAGTTTCATTGCATCTTTAAGCGACGAGAGAGTAGATCCTATTTGTGCAACGTACCATACAGAAGCCAACTTTCTGAGTATGGTAAACAAGTCGCTATCATCAGAAAAACGTCAAGCTTTGGTCGAAGTCCTTGCGAAGCACGCTACTATATTTGACTTTGCGCAGAAAGAAGAGCAAATAAGTGTACCCCAGTGGCGTACTCGCCATGGGATTGACACAGGATCCGCTCACCCTATCCGGCAGAAACCATACCGTGTCTCATCTGCGGAGCGCAAGGTCATTACTCAACAGGTAGAAGAGATGTTAAAGAAAAGGGTTATTCAAGAGTCGTGTAGCCCTTGGGCTGCCCCTGTGATTCTTGTCCGAAAGAAGGATGGTACATGGCGATTCTGCGTGGATTACAGACGGCTCAACTCTGTTACTAAAAAGGATGTCTACCCGCTTCCCAGGATTGATGATGTCATCGATTGTTTACATTCGGCATCGTACTTCTCATCCGTGGATTTGAGATCTGGTTATTGGCCAATCCCCATGCACCCGAATGACAAAGAGAAAACGGCCTTCATAACCCCAGATGGTCTATTTGAATTCAATGTAATGCCGTTTGGCTTATGCAACGCTCCAGCCACGTTTGAGCGCTTCATGGACTCTGTGCTACGTGGACTAAAGTGGGAAGTTTGTCTTTGCTACCTGGATGACATTATAATATTTGGCCGTACATTCGATGAACACAACCATCGTCTAGACATTGTTCTCACCTGCCTTGAGAGAGCTAAGCTCACCCTGAACTCTAAGAAGTGTCACTTTGGCAGCCGTGAGACTCTCGTTCTTGGTCACCTGGTGGACAAGCATGGCGTTCGACCCGACCCCCAGAAAGTCGCAGCAGTCAGCAGCTTCAAACAACCTCAGTCGGTACGAGAGTTGCGAAGCTTTTTGGGCCTATGCTCGTATTTCCGTCGCTTCGTGCCCAGGTTCGCCGACCTCGCTTACCCTTTTACGTGCCTACTCAACAAGAACGCTCCTTTTCGGTGGTCAGCGGAATGCGAGTCGTCTTTTTCGCAACTCAAGTTTGCTCTTACGTCAGGGCCCGTACTTCGCCACTATGACCCATCTGCTGCCACAGAAGTTCATACCGACGCCAGTGGTGTAGGTATTGGCGCCGTCTTGGTCCAACGCCATGGAGCTGCTGAACACGTCGTCGCCTATGCCAGTCGCTGTTTAAGTAAACCGGAGCGAAACTATACTGTGACAGAGCAGGAATGTCTCGCGGTCATATTCGCCGTGCACAAGTTTCGCCCTTATATCTATGGACGCCGATTCTCGATTGTCACGGACCACCATTCTTTATGTTGGCTCACTGGACTACGGGACCCATCTGGTCGTCTTGCTCGTTGGGCATTACGATTACAAGAACACGACTTTGAAGTCTGCTACAAGAGCGGTCGTCGTCATGCCGACGCTGATTGCCTTTCACGACTTCCCCTTCCGACAACCGAGTGTGACGCTGACAACTTTGATGAATATTTGGCTGTAGTAGATACTTCGTTCCCCGACCTAACAACTTTTCGAGCAGAGCAACGCAATGACAACAGTCTCGCTTCTTTCTTTATTTCCGGAACGAACGGTCAACGTGGTTTCGTCGTAAAGGATGGCGTTCTTTACAAAAAGAATTATTCCGGCGTAGGCCCTCGCCTACTTCTTGTTGTGCCTACAAGTCTTCGACAACACGTACTTAGAGCAATGCACGACGACCCAACATCTGGCCATATGGGTTTTTCTAGGACATTTTATCCCACGCAAGAACGCTTCTTCTGGCCAAAGATGCGTAAAAGTGTGACTGCATACGTTGCGAGCTGTGAGCAATGTCAACGCCACAAGCGTCCTACAACTCCGCCAGCCGGACTACTTCATCCCATAGCACCCCCGAGTTCACCATTTGACGTCGTAGGTGTCGACCTGCTCGGCCCTTTTCCGCGATCAATGACCGGCAACCGATGGATTATTGTGGGCGTTGACCACCTCACACGTTACGCCGAAACTGCGGCGATTCCTGCGGCAACGGCCACTCAAGTTTCACAGTTCATGCTGTCACACGTTATATTACGCCATGGATCCCCCCGTGTCATCATCAGTGATCGCGGGCGGCAATTTGTTGCCGATGTATTTGAAGACCTCCTTCGTCTTGCTTCGTGCCATTTTCGTCACACTACCCCGTATCACCCGCAGGCTAATGGTTTGACGGAACGAACAAATAGGACTCTCGTCAACATGATTTCCATGTATGTTGATTCTGGACACAAAACATGGGACGCGATTTTGCCATTTATAACTTTCGCCTACAACACTGCACAGCACGAAACAACGAGATACAGTCCATTTTATCTGCTCTACGCACGCCAACCCCGCACATCTCTTGACACTATTCTTCCTTTTTCCGAGACTGATCAACCTACTCTCGCCGAAATCATTTGCCGCGCAGAAGAGGCCCGGCGCATCGCCTGTCTTCGAACTTTCGTCTCACAGAAACGCTCCAAAAACCGTTACGACAGAAGTCACCGGCACGTATGGTTTGAGAAAGGGGATTTGGTGTGGCTTTGGACGCCGCTTCGCAAGCGCGGCCTCTGCCAAAAGTTTCTGGCCAACTACACCGGTCCGTTTGTTGTCTTGGAACGTCTAAGCGATGTCACGTACGTGATATCTCAGCTGTTGTCAACTGGCCGCCGCTCAAGCAAGACCAACGTCGTTCATGTTGCCCGTTTAAAACGCTATCATCATCGCAACGAAGCCTAACTCGCCCGGTGGGCATCGTCTGCAAAGGGGGAATTGCTACGATACTGAGGATGCGCGTGGAAGAAGAGGAGAACGAGGTTGGCACGAGCGGTGATCGGTCAGATCCCTGGACTCTCGCATTGATCATCTCCTGTAAATAAAGGCATCCATCGTACCGTAACAATATATATATATATATATATATATATATATATATATATATATATATAGACTTTGAGAGTGGTGTGATTCTTTACAAGCGAAGCAAAGCAGTATTGCGCCCCGCCGCGGTAGTCTAGTGGCTAAGGTACTCGGCTGCTGACCCGCGAGTCGCGGGTTCAAATCCCGGCTGCAGCGGCTGCATTTCCGATGAAGGCGGAAATGTTGTAGGCCCGTGTGCTCAGATTTGGGCGCACGTTAAAGAACCCCAGGTGGTCGAAATTTCCGGAGCCCTCCACTACGGGGTCTCTCATAATCATATGGTGGTTTCGGGACGTTAAAACCCACATATCAATCAATCAGAGCCGTATTGCGACACTTGCTTCAACATTTTTAATTTTTTTGTTCAACCTACGTTAGTTTTATTGCTACATAGCTCCAGGTTCGCCTGGTGCAACTGCAATTTTTTACGACCTTGCTCTTGTAGTACATATCGCACGCTGAGTTTCACTCCCCCTAAGGCTATTCTTAAATCTTTTTCATACCAGTGAGTGGTATCCGTGATTTTAAGAGGGAAGCATGCTGTGCCCTTTTTGTGTTCAAAAATCGAACCTCTCATATCATCATCATCATCATCAGCCTGACTACGTTCACTGCAGGACAAAGGCCTCTCCCATGTTCCGCCAGTTAACCCGGTCCTGTGCTTGCTGCTGCCAAGCACAGGACCTATATACCTCTCATATATTTGTATTTAAAAACATGTTGAGTCGTCTTTATGGGTGCAAGCTTCCATGTATTCTCCCAGCACGTAAACTACATGTTTATTATTATTTTTTTGCAGGATACCACGGGTGTCCATTAAACCGCCGGCGGAGAGGAACATAGAGGAGATAATGCAAAATGAAATGTACGTGTGGATTAGTGTTTCAGTATACGTGAAATTAAAGGAACAACTGTAACATTTCTTCTGCCAAAGTCAAGGTATAAAGTGCACCATGTCTCGAACGGTTCTACAAAGCAAATACGTGGCAACTTTCGAGAAATTTGCCACGTATTTTTCTTGTAGCAACATTCAGTATTTAGGAAATTCGATAATTTTTTTCCGAACGTTTAAAAGAATTTACGTGCGTTTTGTTGTAGTGGTGAGTGAAACCTTGTTTTATATCTGAATATAGTTTATTGATGACGTTTTTGCATTTTTGCGAGTATGTAATACTTCCGGTTTGTGTAACAAGCTTACGCTATTGCACGTTGATTGCTATTATTGGATGCACGAATCACTTCGCAGGATTGCACTGGAGGCCAACAGAGTACCGGAAGTGAGACGTGTTAACGACGAATTACCGAGAGAAATGTACGTGCCATATCAATTTCAGTGTTTTTACATATTGTTTTTCCGGAAAAGCTCGCTAGTGATTTGCAAGCGAAGTATCAGAGCACTGAGCAACGTATATCTGGAGTGCCATTTTGTAATGTTTCTGATGACGTTGGTGTCTTACGTCCTTCTCTATATTGTGAAATATTTATAAACATTTGTAAACGTGCGTTTGCAGGTGCCAAAACTGGCTTGTTTGCTATATGCATGTAGATCACGTACAATCATCTTAAACCCCGGCAACAAAATACCATTTCGCGCTTTATTAAACAACTAGCTTATCGCATTTTTTTACGTAAGCAGGGTAGTGCGTGTGTGCGCATGTATGTATTATGCGTTTATCATTGTATATATCATGATCATGACCCGCTACTAGAAGTAGCGTGTCATGTGAAATGCCAGACAAACTTCTCCAGCTCTCCATCAAAATATTTATATCTCTCTTTTTTTGCTTGCGCAAGTCTACGAGTTCCGTAACTTGTGCATGTCATGCTCAGTTAGCGAAAACGGTGAGGACTGTTAGTTGAAGAGTTCGTAAAAACAGTGTGCAGTTAAAAAGTGGCAGTTTTCTGCTCTTCAGTGCTTTCTGAACAAACTGCCGAATCAGTGCAATTTCATGTTTTTGGTAATAAGAATGTATTTTCCAATTAAAAGCACTTTGATAATTTCGTTCGATACTTTCACAGAAAAGCGCACATCAAAAATTAAAAATTGCCTGATACATGAATATTCAAGTCATCAACGCTTTGATCTACACTTTCTTGTTTGAGTTTAGCATGTCATAATGGAGCTCGTGTAAAACGTCTGGACATGTTTCGTTTATCTCGCGATACGTGTGTATAAAAGTTGTGATCCACCCCCTATTTTATAAACAGTACTTCTACAATAGTTGCACATGGGTATGACTGTTGAATGTTTGTTTTAAATAATACTTCGTTTATACACTGTCACTGACATACGAGCTTACGGCCTTTTGGTAATCTCAGAAGCCACAACATATACGGAGAATCTGGTAACGCGTTGCCAAAACAAAAGCTGAAAGTTCCCACGCACTTGAACTAACTCGCTATGCTTTAGTGATTTTTATAAAGGCCTAACGTTTATTCGACGTTTTGTGCCCGTAGCTTGACCAAACCAATATTGCACCATTGGTAACTACATACGACGTGTACATATGTAGCTAATTTTTTCGTAACAATTTAACACTGCAATGCTATAACGCGTAATGTTCGCTTTTTGTCGAGTGACTTGATATCTGAAACTTGACACTTGGTGTCTGCCGCACTAATACCATAGCCAGAAATGAGCGGCCGTATGTAGTAATACTGAAAAAGAAAGCACATAATTGGCCGTGTATCTTCGTGCTTTGCTGCAAATGCTGTCCAAAGATGTTGCGAATTCCAGTCTGGAGGCACTGCGTAAGTAATGAGCGCCATCTTGCACAAATGTCGGGAAAATAAAGTTTGGATAGAACGCAGAGTCACTGGTAGGTGGCATTACCATGTTCTCGCAGCCAAGTGTAGAAAACACCCTCTTTTCGTTCACTGCGTTGCATTGTCAGCGCAGTGTCAAAGACGCCGCAGTCTTATGAACAACGCATATTTGCATATGCTATGAGCGAAACACTTACGGAATAATGTTGCGTCTACTATATGCATAATATTTGCTTTTTGTTCGACATTGTTGACAAGTATGAATGCAGCCAACAGATTAACGTGGTTGGGTGTTGAGCAAGGGCTGGAACTTTCTCTGCGTGACTTACTCGTGCGACGGACAGACAGACAGACAGACAGACAGACAGACAGACAGACAGACAGACAGACAGACAGACAGACAGACAGACAGACAAACGGACAGACGGACAGAGGACAGACGGACAGACAGGCAGACAGGCAGACAGACAGACGGACAGACGGACAGAAATTTTTGCGATAATCTATGGTCTTTAAGTATAGAGAGCTCCGTAAAGTATCACGTTGTGACACTGACAGTTACTGTTACCACGCAATACCAGTCCTAATTTACGTTTGTTCTCATTCCTTTAGCGGCAGCAAGGTGTGGGTCATCATGACTTGCAGCTGTCTGGCCATCGCATTCATCTTAGTATTCCTGGTCCTCTTCGTCTTCGGCAACGATGGTGACTAAGTTTTCTTTGTTTTCGCTATCGAAAACCACGTACCTTAAAATAATTCGAAAGTTCAGAACCAGGCCGTTATATGGCTATTGCTACCGGCGCCGCCACGGTGGTCTAGTGGCAAAGGTACTCAGCTGCTGATCCGCAGGTCGCAGGATCAAATCCCGGCAACGGCGGCTGCATTTCAGATGGAGGCGGAAATGTTGTAGGCCCGTCTGCTCAGATTTGGGTGCACGCTAAAGAACCGCAGATGGTAGAAATTTCCGGAGTCCTCCACTACGGCGTCTCTTATCATATGGTGATTTTGGGACGTTAAACCCCACATATCATCAAATCAATCAATGGCTATTGCTACCATTCCGCGGAAAACGATGCTTTACTTGAAAGGAGAACTTATGCAACCGGTGTAACAGCAGCACTCTTTTACAAATTGAGATGTTTGTATGAAACAAGAAAGAAATATCCGTCATAAGAGGTCTTCCTCTCTTCTTCCACTATACACAACTACTTCACCTTGGAGCAATTTAGGTGCCTGTAGATAGTGATTTTCCAACGAATTCCACAACGTCAACGCTGCCCCAGTACATGACGGTGCCTCAAATTGAGATCTATCTATCTATCTATCTATCTATCTATCTATCTATCTATCTATCTATCTATCTATCTATCTATCTATCTATCTATCTATCTATCTATCTATCTATCTGTCTGTCTATCTATCTATCTATCTATCTATCTATCTATCTATCTATCTATCTATCTATCTATCTATCTATCTATCTATCTATCTATCTATCTATCTATCTATCTATCTATCTATCTATCTATCAATCTATCTATCTATCTATCTATCTATCTATCTATCTATCTATCTATCTATCTATCTATCTATCTATCTATCTATCTATCTATCTATCTATCTATCTATGAAATATGTTTTGTTTCAGCGGAAATAAACGATGAAGACGGCTACGGTGGCTCTGGCGCTTTCAGCGGAGGCGGCAGCGGCGGAGGGGGCAGTGGAGGTGGAGGCTCTCCTATCCCGGAACTGTTTGTGCCTGACGCACCTGAAAGTGGCCCAGCTGTCGTAAGTTTTTACATATTCACCAAGATGATCCCGTTTTCAGGTATTAGTAAAACAGAAAACTGCGTCGTGTTTTTGAAAAGGTATTAAAGCATTTATTGTGCGTTGTTTGAATACAATGGCGAAGGAATGGTTGCTGCAGAAACAAATTGCAATGTCACGTGATTAACGGCAAGCAGCTTGAAAATTTCAGCGTGAACCTCAATTGGAAAGCCCGCGCGAAATGAGCATACACAACATGAGCGCGGACTAATGACTGTTGCAACTTGACATTTAAAGCACGCTGTTCAAACAGAAAGGAAGACACACGTAACGAACGTTCAAATCTACACTGTATAAGCGAGAACAGTCACAGTCCTAACTTCATCGTTTGAACAGTCACAGTCCTAACTTCTTCGTTTCTTCACAGTCCTAACTTCTTCGAAAGAAGCAACGCGCTTCTTTCGAAACCGCGGCCGCGGCAGCGAGCGAAATAACTTCGCACTCTTCCGAATCACGAGTCTCACGAGTGTGAAAGATAGCACAGACGACGGAGGCGGTGATGCCAGGAACATACCGATAACTGACGATGGGCAATGAGATACAGAAGACTCAGATGGGCAAAGCATGCAGTGATGGACTGGTGTTTTCTACTGGAACATGCCGATCACTGCTAATGGGCAATGAGAGACAGGAGACTCAAATTGGACACAGAAGCCCGCAGTCCGTTTTGAGTTAACGCGCTCGCTGCAAATTTTTATTGTTCAACAAGGCGCAGGAGAAGTCTTCCACCGACACTACCTTGAAGGTTAAAATCCAGTGCCTATATATACGGGGTGGCCAGTGAACGGTTGTGCAGCGTGAACCGTCCCCTTTGTTTTTAAATCAAGGAACTCGTTAGCAGACACTGTCTGTGTCGGCGTTGCGTGGTGAGAGGAAAAGCGTACGAGAGGAGAAAGACGGGGAGGGGTCTACTATGCGTATTGGCGGTGTAAACGCTGCTGGGAGGGATGCCTAGAGGAGAGTGAACGGTGGGCGAGGAGAAGCAGTGTGCATTGGCGTTGCAAGGCGAAAGAGCGGAAGCGTAAGAGAGGAGAAAGGGGCGCTCATGCGCTGTAAGGATAGTCACGCCGCACACCGGATTAAGTTCGACCACATGACTCTTCGCATCTAGAATCCACACGATCAGTAGAGGCATCGGGGACGCGACGAAGACACCAAGGGCAAGGTCTGGCAGGTGAACGGGGCTCGCTAGTCGGCTGAAAGACATGGCTAGTTGAAATAAAGATGACAAGCACTCGCGAGCGAACAAAATATGCACGTGGTGCCTGGTAATGTCAAATATTTCCTTTGCTGCCAGAAAATATCGCCGCACTATTGGCAAGCGTGAAAGACCGCTTTATAATTCAAGAAGGGTACGGTGGAGAGCTAGTCGCTTAGACACTAAAAATCTAAAAATACTACATTCAAGAGACATGAAGAAAGGTGCTTCCAGATACTGTTAGTCTGTGCTGGTCTCATCCCCATCTCTTTTCTTGTGTCGCGTTTGCAGGCGCAGTCTTATGTTCTGCGCTTCATAAGTTGGTTTAGCCCCTGCCCAAGACTTCTAAGAAAAAATGAAAGGGGAGGGTGAGACTGGCTAAAAGGTCCCCTTGTGCTTTACCCTCATCACTCCCGTTGCATGCGTGAATAGATCCGATGTTTACAAGGCACATAAATTGGTGATGTGACTTCCAAGTTAGCAATAATTTTACGCAGAACACCAAACTCCCAGGTCCTCCAAAAAAGTTTATCTATTACTAAGCATTTTTAAGTGAACAAGGTAAAATAACTTTGCATTGACATTTTAGTGGTATTTTTTTTTTCACTTCGTTCTCAGGCAGTGCCGGTAGCTGTATCTCTTGTTGTCTCTTATTCTAATCATTCCTAAGCAAAATAAATTATTCAAGGACCCTTGGGAGAGCAAGTGAAACAGTGCTGTTTTTTTGTTTTCAACTACACTCCAAGAAAAAGTATGAATTATTCTCGGAAAAGTTCTGCTACAGAACAATAATTGTCGTCAGACTTGCTCGCATTTCTTTTCTTGAAAACCCAGCCTTGGCCTAATGCTGTCGGGAATGCTATGCCACACTTGTAACGTGCGCGCCGTTTGTGACCGCGAACACAGGAACCATGGTGATAGCGCGAGGAAAGTACTCGAAGTAGATGACGAATACTGTTGTCTTGCAGAGACACTCCATGGTCAAATCACATGGGTCGCGAAACATGGACCGAAAAGTGTGGGAAACTTATTGCAACAGGCATCAACGCCCGCGAATGGTTGTTGCGTGACTAGGTGAGGAAGGAACAATCAAAAGTCAATCTCAATTTAAAATTTAAAAATCAATACTCAATTTAGGTTTTTTCAAATAGTCGTAATTGTATATATGATAAAGTTAACTAGCTATAAACTTACCTTACGATGTGTCTCACCCTTGCATAAATAGTTGATTTTCACGATTTTTCGTTGAGTGTCAGAAATGGGGAGTAGGGGGGCTTATCCAGGCGATTGGCTATCAGAGCTTGCGTTTTGTTCGGCGTGTTCTTTGGTTCAGTGCTGTGCCAGGTCAACGAGGCATCGCTCACTTTTTCATGGTTGTTTCATGTGTTCCTTCGGTACTTTACTTATATTTTATGTGCTCTTTACTGGTGTAACATTCAAAAGCTGAACTAGCTCACAGAATGTGTAAATGGCCACTCCTGTGACAGCCGACTGCTTTCACTGGTGCACGGCCGGCATGCATTCGGCTTCAGTGATGGTGAACGTGTTGTGCTCTCGGCTTTGGTGGCGTTGAAGCAACAAGACGCTATACTTTACGGCTGGCAAAGCTATATTTTCAAAGCTGCTGTTTCGCTGGAGTTGTTTTGATTATGCATCATGAGGTTTCGAACTATTGTGCTATTGCGCTCGTGAAAAGTTGTCTCACATTTGCCTCGGCAAAGTTTTTCGGGCATGTTGTACGTACATAATTTGTATAATGGAACAGATTTGCTTCCTCAAGCTTAGTTTTTTTTTGTTTTTCTTCTCCCGCACGCATTTAGTGAGCCACAAGGCCCAATAAAAGCGCGTATTAAGAACTACGCCTAAAAGGTCGGCATTTAAGAAAAAAATTAATTTCGTGCGATGTAGGAGAAATGTGTGACGTCGCAACCGCTTCCGATTGTGACGTCGTATTTCCTTCTTTGTTTTTTGTTTGCAGTTAGTTGGTGCCTCCTCGCGTAGGTTGCAACGGTGGCAACGAGCTGCTGACAACCCAATTCACGGACTTCTATACATATATCTTGGACAGTCTCCAAACACTCATTTTTTTTAGAGTGATAAAAAGATCATTATCAGGGGCTCGCGTAGGTAAAGATAAGTTTCCGACGGCAGACAACTGTACAGCAATGCGTGCTCGATGTCTTAATTTACCGATGATATTTTCCAGGTTCTGCCAACGCGTGCTCGTAGTACCCAGTGCACCGAAAGCCACGCAACCGATACGACCAAAGGCGAAGTGACCTGGGTCACCCAAGCCACTCCGCCAGCACCTACTACTTGTAAGGAAAGGCCGAACTTCAGTCGCGAATCACATTTTCGCGAATCACATCCCAACGTACGTTGATCCTACAGTGGTAACTTCAGCTATGCAGTGTTATCCTTTGCCTTCGAGGTTGTTAGTTTGCGCTGGTACCGTCTAAATCTTTCTGGTTGTGTCCTGTTTGTCGGTGAAGTTTTATGTTTTGTGGTTTATGAGTTGGCTGAACCCCTGCTCAAACTTTTGAGGAAAAATGAAGGGCGAGAGTGAAAGTGGCTAAACGGTTCCCTTGCGCCCTCCCCCCCATCACTCCCAATATATGCGTGAATGTATATATGATTTCTAACAAAGAAAAAGAGCCCTTAAATGCACGCTTCTATCCTTCATTCAAAGCAAGGGTCTCGGTTTGGCAGACTTGGCGCCTTCAGGCAGCATACGAGGAATATGGGTCTGCGGCCAGCTCGTATTCAAATACTGCGGGACGCCAAACAGGCAGAAAAAGTGTTCCACAATCGCCGTCAAGGTTGCAGGCGGCACTGACTTAAACTCCCACGTTTGATGTATGCACATATTGTCGCGGTGCAACAGTATGTCTATATGTTGTTGCAACGCGAACAAAAGATGACAAAAACTTGCAGCAGCTGAAGGGCGTGTTCAAGATCAGCTATACAGCAAGACGCCTTTTTTGTCTTTCTCCAAAAATCCACGGTCCCAGTAGCTTGAGTCAGCGAAACATTCCCATCATCAATCACTTTTACCTATACACACGTGTCACGTGTCTCTCCTTATAGGAGCATCGCGCCGATGCTAAATCAGATCAGCCTGGTCGCTCCCTTCTCCGTATGTAGTGTGCAGCCACCACTAGTTTATGACTCTCTCAATAGATAGCGTTATGTATACATGTATTTGGGAATAATATACCTAGATGGCATTAGTGATTTTCACAGCATATCCTTGAAGTGGATCACGATGAGTGGGGCCAAGCATCCGTCCATTCATCCGTGTGTCCAACCATCCATGCTTCTGTCCGTCCGCCCGTTCTCAGTCTCTCTGTCTGTGCATGCTTCTGTGAGTCATTCTGTCTGTATGTGTAAGTCCATCCATCTGTCTGTCCACCCATGGTTGCCGTTCATCTATGCGTTCGCCCGTGCACCCAAAATCACAGCATATCTACAGAGTAGAGATGATAAGTATATATATATATATATATATATATATATATATATATATATATATATATATATATATATATATATATATATATATATATATATATATATATATATATATATATATATATATATATATATATATATATATATATATATATATATATATATATATATATATATATATATATATATATATATATATATATATATATATAAGGGAAAAAAGTGTATACTTCAGGGCTCGTTTTTCTGTGTTTTGACACAATATTAATGAAATCTAACAGACAATAATGCCAAGGAAAATATTGGGGGGTTATTAGACCGAATTATAAGAAAAATGTGAAGGAAAAAAAGTGGATGAAAATATAACTTGCCTTAGGCAGGAACCGAACCTGCGACCTTCGAATAACGCATTCGATGCTCTACCATTGAGCTACCACGGCGGCTATCCACCCAGCCACTTTATTGGGTGTATATGTGAATTTAAACGTGGGAGTGTCCGTCAGTGCCATCTGTAGCCATGGTGGTGAGTGTGGCACACTCTTTTATGAGCCTGTTTGGCGTCACGTAGCTCGTGAACTTGTTACGAACTGGCAGCTGACTAATAGTCCCTCGTATACAACCTAAGGCACCAAGTCTACCAGTACAAGGCCCTCGTTAATGAACAAGGAAAAGAAGTGTATACTTATGGGCTTGTTTTTCCGTGTTTTGACACCATATTAATAAAATCTAACAGACAATAATGCCAAAGAAAGTATAAGGAAGGTAATTAGACCGAATTGTAAGTTAAATGTGAAGAAAGCAAATTGGTTGGAAAGATAACTTGCCGTGGGCAGGAACCGAACCCGCGACCGTCGAATAACGCGTTCGATGCTCTACCTTTGAGCTACCACGGCGGCTGTACTACCAGCCACTTTATTGGATATATATATAATAAAGACAATTATTTTTCTTGGGGACCTTCGATGCCAAAATTTATGCCTGTCTGTCTGTGCATTGGTCTGTTTGTCCGTGGTAACGATATCACTAACGGCACTAAACAATATCTCAAACGGCCAACCCAATCCACAGTGCCCGCAATTATTTCTCAAGTTTGAGCGTTCATGCTTGTGCGATTGTCAATTAAAAACAACTATTGCGCATATTGGAGGTACCATAACAACACCTCGATGTTTCGTATGTGTGCCTTTTTACTAGAGAAGGCACGCACAACCAATTCCAAAAACCATAGCGTTCATCACGCTGAGCTGACAGTGCAACGCGATGCTGAAAAGGGCAAGTGTTTCCAACGCTTTCCTAAGACGACACATATCTGTCTAGGCAGCATAGATAGATGTGTCGATGCAGATTGAAAAAAAGCAAGCGATGCGGCACACGTGACCTTTACATTGCAGCATTTGTAGAGTGCAGAATATGTTATTCTTCCTCGCTTATAGAGGGCAACTAGACACGAATAAATGATATGGCTCGTTTATCGGTCAAAATGCTGATTGATTTTCTCCACAGAGGCGATGAGCTATACATGTGGCACGACTATCATTGCGATCAATACACTGCGCACATCAAATGGAGTAGCGTGGCGAGCGAAATCGGAGACCTCCGCAATGGGAGCACAATTGCATCAGTCTACCTTCTAAAGGCGACATGGCCAAATTTGACAGCGTGTGCTGCGCGCGCTCGTTTTTTTTTCTATCTACCAGACTGTTAGTTTAATTGCTGGTTGATTATTTCTAAAATTTTGCTTTTTCATGCTTCTGAAAGCTTGTGTACTTTCGCAACTTTCATATTAAAAAGATACCCTTCCGTATCGGCCAATGGCGACTTCAAAGAGGTCGTCCTGATACCGTACAAGAGTACTGATCCCTATAGAAGTTATCAGGACGGTAGCTCATCTTGGTTTCAAAATATTTATATAACAGAACTCTTTGTGAGCACGTTCCACTAAATACTGTTCCAACGTGTGCTTTGTGCAGCCACAACCACGCCGCAACCTCTTCTGTGCTCGGTCTCCGAGACGGCCACGCTGGTTTCCCTGTACCCGGACGACAACCTGTGCGACATCGTCATGTACACGCACGTTCGCGCGAGCAAGAACCAAATTGTGGCGGTTGACGACATGGACAGCTACACGACGTTCACCACTGTGTGTGGAGTAAAATACTCTAAGACCACCTGTGGAATTTCATTCGACGCCCGGTGAGCGCACTTTGCCTACAGGCAGGAATACACACGATTAGAGTGGCATGTTCGGATTTTAAAACGAAAGAGCCCGTGTCCACCATGGCTCCGCTGACGAACTTCCGTTACGCATATGACGTTGTAAAGTGTATACTAACAGATCACCAAGAAAAAAATCTAGAAGGAAAGATTCTGTCACCCGGAGTCAGACCGGCAACCTCTCGATTCAGAGCGCGTGGCTCTAACCATTATGCCATGAAGCGTGCTTTGTCAGAAAGCTAACGGCAAGCCATTCATATATACCATACACCGTTTGGCGGTGCTCAGAACTCCTAAACCTTAGCGTCTTCTTCTTATCAGTAGCGAGATGGCATGATGGGATCGCGTGGGGTAAATAGCTTTGGGCGTTGCGATCGCTCTAAAGGTTGTCGCCTCGACGGAGTGCCACCTCCACGGAATGTGGTCTTTCAAGCTATGTCCTCCGAGATGGCAGGAGCGCGGCATATGCCTGCAATATCAGAGGCCATGCTCCTGCGTGCTCGTTCATGAGACTCGCAGTTCGAAAGCAGGTGAAGGGCACATCGTTGGCTGCCGTGACCGCGTTTACGTAAGGAGAGCACTGATGGACACGACGAGTTAAGAATTTTGACAGTAGTTCGCGCACGAACTGTGTATATTTGGGCGCTTGTTTCATACGTCTTTCTATTTGAAGAGCGCACTTGAAAGGGGCATTGAAACACTTTTCTGAGTAACCATGGAATTAAATCAGTGGAAAAGCGTATTGCCTCACAAATTCAACGCCGCAAAATTTTTAAGAATCCGTCCAGTACGAGCGGAGAGACAAAGATTTGTCACACGCTGCAATCGCATTCTCTCTTCTCTTGTTCCGACGAAAGCGCTGGAAGCTAAGCAGGGAGAGATGGGAAGGGCAAAAAACAAAACGAAAACGTCACGCGGGCTTCGTGACGTCGAGAAGCTTTTTCTTTTTTTTTCTTCGAATACGCGGCTTTTACAGGGTGATCGTGGGTGCAACATGGACAAATGACGGCCTCTCACAGCAATCTCTGTAGTGAACGAGCGCGCCATGTTAAAATCAGCCAATTGCTGATAGATGGGCAATCTACGTCTGATTTTTGAGCATCATTCGTAATTTGTCGAGGGAAGATAGAGCAATTTTCAACCGACTTTGATATTTTATTGTGAATTCCAGGCCATGTGCTGTGCTATAACATCTGGCTCCCGTGTTCTCGGGAGCCTCTACTACTGATCTGCAGCGTTTTTGGCCAGGCTCAAAAAGTGTTGCGGGGCCCCTTAAGGTGTCGAGCTGTGATAATAGTTAGTCCGCGCTCATTTCCTGCGTGCTTTCTGCTCGACATGTGCACTGAAAGCTTTGAGCTGCTTGCTGTTCATCACGTGGCTTTGCAATTTGTTGCTGTTGCTAAAACAACTCACAACAAGCACTTAACTATATCTGTGAATACACGTTTCACTTTCGTGTTATACCGATTACTAGATAGGAGAATCGATGTAATATTCCTAATCTCCCTTTGTTCCTTGACCTACTCTGCATTATTGCTGTATCTCAAGATTGACTTATCATTTTCCATTGAATTGCTCACTCCGTTTCCGGAATTTTATTTGAACCCCATTTGTAAGCCTCCACGTTTATGCTCCGTAGGTAAGTACTGGTAATTTTCCGCTGTTACCTACCTCTTGAGAGATAGTGTTTGCAAACCATAACTGGTGCCTATTAAGCTAATAATTAGGAACACTATTCTGCTTAAATTAAGTCATAATTAGCCCTAATTATGTAAGTGAAGTGAATTTGAGCTATTGCAGTCTTCATTTTTAAGCATACCAAGCGGACTCAATAGGCGACAAACTCAAAAAGCTGAAAGAAGCAAGGTGATCACAAGCTGCTGTATTGCTCAAATGGCTTGTAGAAGTAGTGCAAACTGAACACGTTACTTTACATGCATAGAAGATGCTGCTTAGCGTCCGCTGCATAAAACACTTTACAACTATACTGGCACCATGACAGTCGCAAGTTGAATTTCGGGGCCTTTTCAGAAGAGTGGTTATAAGATGGAAAAAAAGAAAGTGAGCCCCGTAACTGTCTGCATCAGGGTGCGACACCTTAACAGTAGCTCACAAGGGATGGCGTTCAGGAGGCATTAAAGAATAGGAATAAAGGTATATATATATAGAGAAACATGGGCTGGGACAGTGAGCGAGGACATATCGAGGGATAGGAAAGATAGGAATGATGGAAACACGGTCACAGGAGTGCGAGGACAGGGCACCACTTGCGAGTGCTCTTGTCGGCGTCAGCAGATGACGTAAGGCAAGTCCAGTAGGTCATAGCAAAGCTTTCGTCGGAGATCGGCGTCAGGCCTTTTCAGTATCTAGAGTTTGTACCTGAGTTCACTCATCAACCACTTTTACGTGCGGAGCATCTCTTGCTCGGGTGTATGTACCGCGGCGTCTGCGTCCGCACTCTCTCAGCGCGTGCGCAACTTCTTTCCTCTCCTACGCTCCCTCCTCTCACCTCGCAACGCCGATACAGGGAGCGTCTTCTAACGAACGCTCACTCGACCCTCTCCTCCAGGCATTCCTTTCAGCGGCGTTTACACCACTACTTGCATGCGTATCCCTTCCCCTCTCTCACCTAGCAACTCCAAACAGCCAGTGTCTGCTAGCGAGTTTCTCGAGTGAAAAGCCGACTGCTCGCGCTGCACAACCTTTCACTAATCACCCCATATATATAGGCACTGGATCCTGACCTCCAACCGCCATGATGCAAGTGCTCCTGTCGACAACCTGCCCGTATAGTTGTCAGCTATGTTGGTTAGAAGCGAAATGAGCTGCACGACAGGGCTGCGCATGCACCTCTGCTGCCTTTTGCAGTGGAAATTTCTATGCTGCAGGTGAAATGAAAGAAGCTCTCTGAATGCAACAAAGAACCTGGAACACGCATGTGGGAGGCGTGATGTTGATAGCGCGACAACAACGCTGACGTCACTGCTCTGTTGAAGTGTTGACTGAGTGGTGGCGCTGACGTGCTCGCACGTGTTGTTTCTTTCATAAACTCTGGAAATACCCACGTACATTTTTGACGCCACGCTCGTTCTTGTATAGTCGTTTATATCAACGCCGTTATCGTGCACTCCACATGGTCGTCGTGTTATGACCACCGTAGTGTGAGAACGAAGCAAAGTCGTGTGCACGAGAAGCCCGGGAAATCTTGCGTAGCACCCTTCCTCACGTTTTTGTGTTTCCATGGCAACCTTAGCCTTGGCTGCCAAGTGCGACCAAGGTTGCTCGCACAACAGCGGCGGTGGCTTACGCTGCTCATTCTGCTTGCACGCGAATCTGCAGCTTTTCATAATGGTTCAGCTTTTCATAGCGATTCATAACGGAGCGAGTTGCTCTGAGAAAACAGAGCGCACAAACCCTCCCCCCAATCGACCGGTGAAAGCATTTAAGAAGCTTGTGTTGCTAGAGCCAACGCCACTTCTAGTTTTTCAATGCCAGCTAGATGTGCCCAATTCAACCTTTCACCACACTCTCATCTAGCTCTTTTGTGCTCTCGCATATCGCGTAGCCTCCGCGTTTGCTTTGCGGTTGTGGAAGGGGCCACCCAAGGAGTTGAAAAGATTGCCGAAATGGAAGCTCCCGCAATGCTTTGCCAGCACTGGTGAAGCCACATTTTGCCCTCCAAAGATCTCAGAGATAAGCTATTTCCTGGTGGTGCCCACTTAGAGATAAAGTGGTTTCGATTTGTTTGTTTAAAGAGTGCGTTAACTATAAATTAAAAGATAGGTGTTTACGAAGAAATAATCCGCAGGTTCTAGTATTGGTGGCTTAATCTTCAATGAAATTTGTTTTAATCAAACTAGTAACACAAAGATCCACTTTGAGCACTATCTGAACCTAAAAATACGCCACGTTAAACTCGTTCGGTGTGCGAGGGAAACGCTCCTTCTCAATCGCTGACTGTGAACACCTCATCATGCCCCTTGTAAGATGGATGCCACAGCCGCCATCTTACGGTTGGCATGGCTTCTCTCATGCGCAACAATTTCCACTCAATCAATTTTTTCAGACCTCCTTGAGGCCACCCAACGTTGGCGCCTTGCGACGGAAATCATCTGAAGTAATTTGCTGTTAAAGCTGCGTACGGATTTGTAGGGAGGGGGTCTTGCATACTCTGTGTTCACAACGTAGGCAGTCATGCTGGCTCCGAAAGAGATACGATTATCTGAGAAAGCGTGTCACCGTTTGTGGCACTGTGCGGGCAACCATTGGAGAAGCATTACTGCGACGCTGCTCCAGGTGCCGACTGTAAGAGCGCTGTTAGGTAGTGGCAGGAACGCTTCAAGCCACAAGGAAGGAGCACGAAGGAAGAAATTTGACAGACGTGTGATATTCGAGAGCAAAACACGTGTATCGTACCTCCATGGGAAAGCACTCAGACGCACGTGTGACGCAAGCAGCGCTACCCATCGCATCACAACTTCTACCTTGAACTAAGGCGGACTGACGGCTATACCGTTGAGGAGCCCTCGTTTGCACTAGCACTGAAGCAAATGAAAGAGGTGTTGGTAGGTAGAGCTTGGATGATGACTACCCAGAACTAGGGAAACGTATGGCAGTGGGTACAAAAAACAAACAAAACTTGCTGTTGCATGTCGCACTTATGCATGGTGATTCACAGAGGTTTTGAAAGGGTTCCTTGTATCTTTTTGCAGCTTTGTCAAGGCCTCGCAATTCACGAGCGACATATCAGAGGAGCTCGCCCTCTTACGGCGGCAGAACGTCGTGCATTTAGGCATCCTCAACATGTACGACTACGACAACAGAGTCCTGGAGGCGTCCTTCTACGTGGAGCCTGCTCTCAATGTAAGACGCATTTAAAAGCACTGACTTGCCGGCTGCCTTCACTACTTCGTAGTACCTAATGATAGTTAATAAGAGAAAGCAATTAAGATGATCAAATACAGACGCTGAAATAAAAAGCACAGCATAAATGCTTTATGGTATTTCGAAATAAGAAACATATAAATGGATAAATTGTATTAATACAAACAGAACACTATTGGCGCAGTTTGGTTATTGTTGATTCCTTTTCGTGTTAACGCTGGTCATTGCTTCACTCGAGATTTATTGCTAGACTGTTTGTTATCGACAGATCAGCCCTATTCGTTCGACGGTGGCAGAGGCAACGCCCAATCAGAAATCAGAAAATATATGGCATGATGTGTTACAGAATATGCGGTTATAAGGACCCGATGCCACTCCGAGTTTAAAGAAAAGAGAGTGTATTCTTTCTTGCTTTTACATCGGCACTAGCTTTTTCTCGCTATTTATTTCTACATAAAACATCTGCACAATGCCAGCACTTGGTGTTGAGCGTATCAGAATAAGGCTTTCGGAAATACCCTATGATCTTTGTTTTCAAAGTAAAAAAAATGCCCGGAACGAGGTGAAACGAGCTGATCACGAGTGATAGCCATGCGAGAAAAGGCAGTACGGCTGCACAGTAATTAACAACTTTATACCCTCGTATACTAACCTGTTGATAATACTAATATTAAAAATGAAGTTTTACGTCCCAAAGCCAATGATGTGATGATGAGAGACGCCGTAGTGGAGAGCTCAGGAATTTCAACCATCTCGTGATCTTTAATGAGCACTTACTATGCACAGTACATGGGCCTCCTCTACCTTTTCGCCTCCATCTAAATGAGACCACCGTGGCAAAAATTGAACCTGTGACCTCCGGCTTAGCGGCCGATCAGCCTAATCGCTGATCCAATATGGGGAATGTATAGGCAGCAATCGAGAACTTATTATTACGTCACGCAAACAGACTGCTGGCTTCGTGAATCGCGTCTAAAAAAAGGGAAAGCCAGAAGAGAATGGCGCACCCATTCTTCGTATTTTAGTATGCTTAGGCTTGCTTTAGGGTTTTACGAAATGCGAAAATTAACTCAATTAGCATAATTTTAAGAACACACTAGAGGGAAAAGAGATAATTTGCGTATTTGGAAATCATAATTCCACATTCCCTAAAATGTCCCTCTTACCGCGAGACGACACATCTTTATCGAGCAAGCCCGCGAAAAGAAAATGCGGGTGAAGACGCCACCTTGAGATTCCCGCACTAAAAAACTTGACGTATGTATATATAGGAAATTTTTATGCAGTCTACGAGATCCTACGTAGTTCTTAATAGGTAAAATTGAAGTACGTTGTCATCTGTGGGCGCCATGGACTTAGCGTACGATGTTTCACAAAACTTCATCGAGCCAGTGTCGCGCAAATACGAAAAATACATTTTGTTATCATTGACGTCACGTGTGGAGATTTCGGCGCAAATTTTAAGAATGAAACTTCAACATTGATTTTTTTCCTTTAATAATGAACCTATGATGGTGAAACGTGGACAGTAGAGTCCTCAGTGTGCACTTCATTGTTCTAAAATAATTCGTGGTTTCACTTGAGTGCCCCTTTGAGCATTGAGTTTTCTAAATATGCACTAGAGTGAACTCTGGCACTAGTGTCTGTGGGAGCTGCAGCGCTCGGTGCTTCAGCGGGAATGAGAATGATGGGTAGTACACGGACTTGTCCAGTCTTCGTATTTCTGGCTCCGTGTGTGTTTTTGTGGCTGGGAGCTGCTTTCTCACGAAACAAAAATAAGTGACTGTTCAGCGGTTGCGCTTCACCACCTTCTACTTTTAGGCTTACCGTTTCAAATCAAGTAACGAAGTTCAAAAGGGCTCGTTCTTTCTTTTGAAAGAAAACTTAAACACAGCAATTAACGAAGCCACAAGTGTGATCCGTCACCCGCAAGTACGAAGACTAGGCAAATTCGTGTACTACCAATCATTCCCATGGCGCTGAACAGTCACAGCAGCAGAGTCCCCTCTAGTTAATTTTAGGAAACTGTATACTTTTGAGCCTGTTGGCTCGAATAAAGCCCCGACATCAAGGTGGTTATAGATTTAAATGCTCGATAGCATCCCCTTTCAAACAGTTCACTTTTGCAGGTGTCGTTTGTATCAGTCATAGTTCCACGAAAAGCCACTTACGACGGTTCGAGCCGACGTAAGTGATGCGGGAATTACGAGAGGTAATGCGGTGGTGATGTGCCTCACTGTGGTAGACTGCGAGGCTCCAAGAACTGTTGCACGGGAAAGGTTCTGGTGCATAAACGGGTAACTGGACAGCAAAAACACCCCGTACAAATATTATTCCGCCTCAGATCTACGCTCTCATTCGTAACGCCTTGTCGAGTAAATTTTAAGATCACAGGTTGTACATCCCAAACTATGATGTGATTACGAGGCGTCGTAGTGGAGGGCTCCGGAAATGTTTGTCGATCTGGCGTTATTTAACGTGCACGGACATCACACAGTACACAGGTTTTTATCATTTTGCTTCCACCAAAATGCGATCATCACGGCCGGGAGCAAGACCACAACCTCCGGACCAGCAGCGAAGCACCATAGCACCCATTCCATTAAGGCGGATGTCGAGTAAATTTCGAGCTTAGAAAACACTTATTAGACCAATATTTGAATACGCGAAATTGTCTGATATCCATTCATGATTACAAACATATCAAATATTGACAAAACTGCAGTGTTTAGCAGTTCGGTTTATACTTAATAAATATTGATTGACAGATTCCCCATCTCAACTGTGTGCACTAGCGGAGCTAACCACAATTCAACCTAGGACAAAACACGAAACACTCAAGTATCTTTACCTCATTATTGATAACCTTGTTCATATAAGGAATGCTGAATATTTCAGTAATTTTCGTACTAAAACTTCTGCACATCGCCATTCATTGCTTATTCCTGCACCTGCTGTTTCGACCAATTGTTTTAAGTATAGCTTTTTCCCAAGAGCTATCAATATATGGGATTCGTTGAGCGATGAAGCATTTCAAGCTCATCCATAGATATGCTTTTAAAACACCTAGCACATATCCTCGTTTGTAATCAATAATGCTCTATTTGTCTCTGCATGCTGCAGTGCATTCAATGATTAAGTTCTTGGTTGCGTTATCGGTTGCGTTTTTTTGATGACTTCATTCTTCTCCTTTAGTTTGTAACTTCTGATTATATTTGTTAGCTACTTTCTGTTCTTAGAGGAATCGTAATTTTTTCACGTACTTTTTTTACACTCCTGTAATAGCCCTATGTAGAGGCTGCAGTAGCCGTAAACAAACAAATAAATAAATAAATAATAAAAGTTCACCCGTCCTACCTTGCGTGCTGAGTGATCAAGCAGTGAGCAGCTCGACAATTTCAAGAAAACTATACTATAACATAGAGATCAGAATGTTGACAAGAAAGACTGATGTGATTGCCGCAACACATGCCTTAGTTTTCACTGAAACGTTCAAGATCGCAAGTGCAAGGAAAGGTTTGGTTTTTCGGTATCTATGGTTGTGCGCCATTGTATGGACTGAGACGGAAGAAAGTCAACCATTGAAACAACTAAACAAAAACGAAGACGAGAAGTGGACTCGGCCGTGTTGACATCTTGTGGTCGTCTGCGTTTCTCGCGCTGTTAGCCACGATGAATATGCGCCGATTCACCCATTAATCAGTCCTATTTTCGAATAACAGTTTTCTTTGTCTCCATTTTTGATTCTCAGAGAATAACGAGGCTGAAGGCTCAGACGTCACGGGTTATTTATGGAATCGGCTTCTTCTTTTACAACAAAAAGATCTCCTGGAACAGGCTGCAGGTTCTGATCCTCGCGTCAAATGCGTAAGTTTTAGCAAAGCTTGAATTTAGGCTAGTTGTTGTACGGCATCGTAATGTTGCGCTGAGCGGGAAGGTACGAAGATGGCAAGTAAAAATAGGACAGGAAAGGTGGTGCATGCGCAAACTTTCAACCCTGGTAAGTTGAAACTCTCAAATCTCGACTCACCTGTTTAAACTTTCATCTCAGTTGAAAGTTTGCGCACCCTCTGTCCCGTGCTATTGTTTCGCACTTCTTTGTAACTTTCGCTCATCGCAGCTACATTACACTACGTAAGTTATACATCACGGACACCATTAGCTGATCTATTCAAATACCCAATGCCTCAAGAGTGGTGTTAATGCTTCCCTGCTAAGTTTTATTTAGGCACCATTGCAGAGAAAGTCACAGCACGGATGAACCAACAAGTGAATGAAAAACTGCATGGATGGTTGAATAGGAGAAATGAATTTCAAAGACGTCTCTCTCCATAGTCGTAACACAATGAAGGAATCGGAATAGCATTTCCGTACTATGAGATGAAGATGACATGCCACTGCAATCACATCTGCAAGATACAGATGTGTTCGTAGCGAAATGATAACAGTGGGGTTAGGCACTGAACATGATGTCATGTTACATATTCTGCAACAATCGTCATCAAAATAATAAGTGTAAGCATACCTTAATAAATTTATTGTGACTGTAACACTGCGGAATAACTTGACGAGCTACGCAAATTGTGCCGTCCTAAATGAACTATATGTTTTGTTTATTGGCGGAACATGGGAGAGGCCTTTGTCCTGCAGTGGACGTAGTCAGGCTTATCCTTTGTAGAAGAACTTGTCCTGTGTAGAACAAGTTCTTGTTAAAGCAACGTGTGAAGCAATCTTTTTGGTCTATTGTGTGATTCTCATTTGCATTCAGGAAGGACATCATCGTTGTCATCACCTGCGTGCTGAGCGTGCCCAGCGCCAGTGCGTGCATCGCTCTGCCACCGACGACATTCAGGAGTATCAGCGACTACCCGCCTAGATTCGTGAGTGTGGGCTGTCACATAATGGACCCTTTCGCGCTAAAGAGAAATACGTTTTTGACAAAACTTTGACATAGTCACATCTTACTGGGCTAATTGGCGTAACGTCTTCAATTCAGGAAAGCTTTAACTCGGGCAAGCTGGTGCAACATTTGAATAAAGTGGCACTGAGCGAAACGCAGGAAAGTATACAGACAAAGAGAGCAGGATAATCATTTGGATTAACTTGCAACAATTCATTTTGGTGAAAGGACGTCCAACGTTGTTTTACTGGAATTTTACTGGAATTTCACGAGGACATTCTCGGTCTCTTCTATTTCTCCTTAGCGCATTGTGTCTTTCGCTCGGTGCAACTGCATCAAAATATTCACCAGCATCTTTGGCTGCTCTTTCGAAGAACTAAAGGCAGCCGTGTTAAATGAAAGTATCTCTACAGGCCATCATCGATAACAGTAATTGAGGTGTAACTAGCTGTATTTAGAGAAGAATATTTTACAGAGAGAAATACTTTAGGCTGCTACAGACATGCGCATTTATCCTATTTTCATTTTCTTGGGTAAACGCCCACCTTGCGTGCGTAGGAGGATATACATATAGCTGCGGATACAAGGCTTAACCAGCTGTGACAGCTAAGCAATATGGACTGTTGTGATACATAACACTTTAAACGAAGCATTCTTGCTGTTCACTCATAACACTTTATTTGGAGCGCGCATATACAACTCACGGGGTCTCTTATGCATTGCGCTAAGACAAATCGTTGCGAAAGCTATCTACTTTTCCTCCTCACTCAAAGTACTGTTCCCACTTCGCCCCTCACCGAAAGCATACTGCCCATAAGGTGGTTTTGAAATGCTTCCAGGTTAAACGCAACTTAGGAATCCCTCGAAACATTCACACATTCACACTCGCTTGGACACACACACCACCCACAGCACTTAAGTGCTATCTGCTGTGTGTTATTCTTGAGTGGAAGCGAGTGTCAATTTCTGAGAGTTTCGAGGAATCATTATATATTGCTAAATCTACTTACAATATGATGAGTTAACAACCAGCCCAACCGCAAGATTTAACTGTGGCCTTTCTGAATCCCCCCTGATTTTTTCTTCTTTTTCTGCACTGCTTCCTCAATGCGCTCACCACTAGCCAAGAAACAGTGGCGTGCAATGTTGTCACCATGTGATGTCATCGCGTTGTCACGATCACAGGCTTCAGCTATCTTTGACGTCACGAGGACGTCACGTGTTAACGGCATCACGTAATGATATTTCACATCACTCTTCATCCACCAGACGCCAACGCCGATGGTCAGTTTTCGTGTATGATAAGCATCTAAGGCTTTCGCATTAATATGCACTCTAGTTATGGCGCCTACAAGGCAAGTCCTCAGGGCAAGACAATAGCTCCATATATGTTACAGACACAAATGCTGAGCGCGGGTCAGCCTGTCCTGAAGCACGTGTTTATCCACCGGGCACAGTACCGCAAGTGTAAACAGATGCTTAGAGTGCCAGATGTAGGGGCTAATGAGGCGTAGGTAACAAGATCAGTTTATTCATCGACTAACGTAACTCCCTGAATGCCAATGCCTGTAATGTTAAGAATTAGCCGCTAGCCAGAAAACTCTCCTTAGAAAGGCAACGCTGAGAGTATTGCAGTGTTCGTGCCTAACGAACATACTAAATGCTGAAAAGAATGTGAGACCTAATGAGAGTGGATACTTTCCAGTTCCTTGCTTTCTAGGTGAAGAGCTAGAAAAAATGCAATTATTTGGCTGTACTAGCAATTATATTTCATAATTATGCCATAAATGTTCGTGAAATTGGGTGGCTGTGTTGATGACTTTCGACAGTTATTGATATAAATGCACCCGAGAATCGCCGAATACGATGATAAAATATTTGCTGATGTTTTTTTAACGCGTCCTTTGAGCACCCAAGGGCTTGATTGGCTGAACTAAGTAATGTTCTTGGTTTTCTGAGTGCAAAACAATGCTATTATTAAACAAGAAATGAAATTCGTAGTGGGCGCTGCTCACTCTAGGGAATTTATTCAGTTCATTGCAAAAACAAAAAGTACACTAGAATGCATTCTA
This sequence comes from Rhipicephalus microplus, assembly GCF_043290135.1. NCBI lineage: Eukaryota > Metazoa > Arthropoda > Arachnida > Ixodida > Ixodidae > Rhipicephalus > Rhipicephalus microplus. The sequence continues at coordinate 120,512,097 of NC_134705.1, read as the reverse complement.
GCTCAGTGTCATTTCTGTTACCGTTATGTTTACAAAGTGCCAGATGTGTTAAATTCTACTTCTAGAGGTGTTCTAGCCAGCAGGCATTCTACAACGTCTGTCATTTCTGAATCCCATAAGTGCAATGTTAGTTGTGTGTTAGCCATTCATAGAAGTGTGGCAGCTTGGGCTAGTTGGTATGATATGACGATAGTTGTAGTGCGTGAACAGAACAACGACACAGAGACAAGAAGGACACGTGTCCTTCGTGACCTTCTTGTCTCTGTGTCGTCCTTCTCTGCTCGCACTATAACTATCGTTCGCCCTTCAGCAGTGAAAATTTTGGGAGCGAGATAGCTCGGACATAAAATCAATTAGGTATGCTATCAATGCCTTGGCGCCGACTATGGTCCAAGTTAGTAACTTCACAACGAACTACGCCGTTAAAGTGTTTTGAGAAAGGCACATATTGAAGACCGTTTACACAATGTGGATGGCTCATCAAATCCGCACAGAGCCATGCAAACTGCCATTCCTCTGTTAGCATTTAAAAATCACAGTAATCCATATCAGCACAATCAATTGTTTAATCAGTCACTCTGCCATAAGAGACTTGAAAATTCAATTCAGATGAGAAAGATTCCCAAGCTTGATAATGAAAAATAATTATTTTTAATTTGCACGCTTGAACAAGAAGACCTTGCTCTTTTTATTCATAGAAACTGTGCAATACGGTTCGGTTTGCTCATGCATGTATCAGTATTGCGCCCTAATGAACCAGTGCAGCTTCATAGAAATCAGCCTTGCCTCTATGAGGGAAAGCTTAATTATTCTAAACGAATCGAAGCTCACAGTTATCAATTATCATTGTAATAACTGCGTATTTTTGGTCGCGCACTTGGTTCCTTGAAATTTCTAATTTGTGGCAGCAGGAAAAAAACTCAGTTCCCCACAGAGTGAAAAAAAAAAACTCACGAAGCTGACTAGTTTCACAACACTCGCCGAATTCCTGTTAACGACAGCAATTGCCCAAAGTTTGTTCACTACGTAGTGGCGGAGTTCTCATTTTTCTCGCATTTTTCATCTCCAACTGGTACAGGGCTACGTGGTGGAAATGGCTAACGACATTTTCAAGCCCCCGAGCCAAGTTTTGGCCTTCGCCTTCCAGATGGGCACCCTCATCTACAACATGACTTATCCCCACAGGCGGCCCGCCGACGCAGTATACGAGAACTGTAGCGGCTTCATTATCGGCGACAGTTCACAGGTTAGCCGAGTTCTATGAACTGTGTTGTGTCAGAGTATATCAAAAGAGCGCGTGGTGGACAGAAATATTCATAACCTTCCACTACGGCGCTTATACTAGCCTAAGTCGCTTTGTGTCATTGGAACACATAAACCAACACACTTGAAGAATTCCAGTATTTATTTCATGGAGACCTCCAGGATGTCACTCTCCCTTATTAAGAATAAAACATTTTTATAAAAGTTTTAGTTGTGGGCAACCTTCAAGTTACCTTTAGCCAAAACATAGCGCGCTTTATTAAGCTATTCCGAGTGCAGTCACAAAAAAAGCAAAAAAACAAACAAACCCGAGAACATTTGTACAGTCTGAGCTCTAACAAGCGCGAAATCTGACCACAACCCGTTGTACAAAAGCGAATACGCTAATGAATACCCAAACAGGTTATAAAACACTCTTTCCGAGTTCTTTCAAATGTTTATTCACTATATTATTGCAGCTACAACTTCTAGAACACTTTAGTTTTGCTTGTAATTTCCCAATAGCGATGTTTCTTTAAGATGCTAGTCATCGTCTCTCTCTAAAGAGCGCCCCGAGCGAGTTCCATAGCGATGGTTGCGGCCTCCTTTGAGAATGGCATGACGTTGGTTTCGGCATACCAGTGTGACGTCAAGTCATCGCCACATGCGCTAGCCCGAACGCAAGATTTGTCTAACATAGCGACAGCAAATAATGACGTGCGTACGGACATGCGCACAGCCGGGCGTGGGGCTGTGTGGTCTGTTGAAAGCTCGCCTAAATGCATAGAATTATTTTAAAATTTCGCAGTGTAATTTGCAATCACTACCCCAATAGAAATGCTTATAACTTCAAACTTGTCTCCCTAGCCGGCAGCTGTATCGTGCTCTCATCTACTTCTGATTACGGGGGAGGCAGACATCTTTGTATTAGTAAGTGGATCTTTATTTTTTATAATTTCTTGCCCTTAGACCTGCGAAGCTGAGGAAGAGATTCTGACAGCTGAAAAGGCCGCCGGTAGCGTCACCAATGTTCAACGCAGGACGCTGTTCTACACCTATGACACCGTTGAAACGATGAGGGAAAAGGTACATATTTTCACTCATACTTTTCTGCGATAAAAACTAGAAGCAGAAAAATATAGATTCATCTTATAGAACTAGAAAAATATAAATTCATCACAGTTTTCACTGCGAAATTTCTTTACGACAGAATTTTATTCGTCTAAAAAATAATTCCGACACACCCTCATATCTGTACTTTTTTATAGATGAAAAGGTGTGGATACGTTATGAGTTAGTCGAAGTGCATTAAATACAACTTAGAAATATATCAAAACGCACTTGAAATTAACAGTGGGATACATTAGGCTCATCGAAAAAGATACACCTGTGTTCGTATACCCACGATTTTTTACTTTTGGGACCAACAAACGCTAATCACTACATCTTTTGTGATGGCACGCAAAGCAGATAATAGAATAAAAATAGTAACCGATGTGCTTACGGATGCGTGAGACTATCGACGTTCTCAAGCTCGATGAGAGATTTCATCCGAGAGGGCTGAAACTGCGTGAGATTATCGGCGTTTCGAATCTTGTTGGAGATGGTGTGGGTTATTTGGCGCAGTTGGCTTCAGGATATTTTCATAGGACGCTTCTGGTGTTCGGTAAAGGGCGTACGTTAAGACGTCCAGAAATAGAGAAGGAACCACTATAAAAAGAATATTGAAAGAGAAAAAAGAACAAAACAAAATTTAAGTGTAAAGCTTCCACTCAAGATTCCGCACACTCGATATTCCAGAGATGCAGCGACATTCCAGAGATACCACTCATACTAGCCCTGCAAGCTGTGTAGTGGGGCACCCTTGATTTATCTACGATCTATGCATTTTAAGAAATGATTTATCCAGTGATTCTATTGGTATGCAACAGGTTAGAATGGGCATACCTATTTTGAATGAAGGAACGCACATAACATCCACGCTCTGCAAGTATAAGCTAGCAAACTTTGTGCGTGGTATCAAAGACGACCGCTAAGAGCTCATACGAATCAAGTTCATTAGATACTACGAGATTTTCACTGCTCTGACACAAAGGATATCTTAAGAAGAGTCGCTTTCAACATTTGTATCCGTTACTTGTGTATTTCGTATATATGCACTAAATACTGGATAATTTGATATGTACGTATTATGTTTCAATATTGAGTGCACGTTGCCTTGGCTTTCTTTTTTTGTATTCTGGCAGCTATTATATAGTCATATACCGAGGAATACTTTTACGCTCGTATAACAATAATTGTGCATTTTTAAGCAGCTTGTGGGGCTATGCATAGCGTGCGTATTCATTAACAATAATAATTGTTAAGGTTTATAGTCCCGAAACCACGATATGATTATGAGAAACGCTGTAGTAGAGGGCTCCGGAAATTTCGACCGCCTGGGGTTCTTTCAAGTGCACAATTTCAAGTACACGGGACTTAACCCTTTTCGCCTCCCCGGAAACACTGCCGCCATGATCGGTACTCGATCCCGTGACCTGGGGTTCAACACTATAGCCACTAGGCCACCGTGGTGGATGGTGAATTCAGCAGTTACAGCTTCCAGGATGGTTGTACCTGATTCTTTCCAGTGAAATGTTGGAGCATTGCAGAGAAACACGCAGGTAGTGTTTAACCTAAATTCATGCCGAAATTATTGAAATTTTGATTAGCTGAATGCTTAGCGCTGCTGAAATGAGGCACTGAGTAGTTGTAGCTGCACGCACGAAAATATAAGCTTGGGTTTCAGAAAGTTGGAACAATGAATTCAATGAAACGCCTATTTCTGACTGTGACCTATTTCTGACGGCGACATGTCCAAGCATAAGTGATTTGAAAGAGTATATGTCGGGATGACTTGTACCCTCGTTATGTTTTAGATACGAGCGTACGTGCACGACATTTATTGCCTGAAAGGCTGCTTCACGCAGTTTCTTTCTTGCCGTTGTTACGCATTCTGTCTCCAAGAAAATATTTATTCCTCGTAGTAATCGCATTTATATGGATAATTGTTGAAATTCGGAAGTTGTTGGTGGTACACTAGTTCATCTCAAGCTGTCCGTGACACCTTCATTGCCAGGGGATCGCCAGCTCGAGAGATAAAGTTAAGCTGAGTTCTAGTTGTAACAAATCTTATACTGCAATAATATTTTTCCTTCAGGCCGAGTTCGTCATGACTACAAACAGAAAGAGGGCCAACTTCACGTGGTTCCTGTTCAATGTGCACCTGACAGACATCTCCAAGAAGTGTCGCCCCAACGGTCCTTTTGAGCGCCTCAGAGAATTCAGAAAGTTCCAGTACGACATTAGCCGGCGTTGGCAGACAGTATGAAACTCTCGATGCGCGGCCACGTCCGTTCGAACACCGATGCTGGGCGTCAGCTGTGCTATTACAAATATCACCGCAACGAACGTCATTCTCCAACGTTAAGAGTGTCCACCTTTGATTGTTGTATTTTTTATACCGCCAAAGCAAAATATTCTACAATTGTTTTGCACATTATTGCCACGCCTTCACATTGTGCTTGTATTTAGCATAACACTTCCCTGATTTATAGGTTTTAATAAAATGAAGTAACGTTGCAGACCTCTTGCAGCGTGTGTGTGTCTTTGTGCAGTTTTTCAGCGATGTGGTTATGTGTATTACTGGTCGGACACTACAAAGTGGCACGCCCGACCCGGCTTTCAAAAACATCAGTGGATTACCGCCTTCGAGACAAGTTGTGTGGAATGTTCAGTGAATTGAACATTCTTTAATTTCCCTACTGCCATCGCCCATGTATACATTTTTCCCGGGGAGAAAGAAACGAATAAGACAGTGACGTGCCAAGAATTTGTAGTCTTGCCTAATAAATATATTGAGTGCTCAGACTATTCTACTTTTCGCAACAGAAAATAGGATGTATGCTAAATTGTTTAATGGCAGTATTCTACAGAGAAACATTGTTGTTGACAGCACATGTTTTTAATGTTTTTTTTTTCATTTGCAGATACTTCATTCCCCTCCTCAGGCCAATGCAGGAGTGAATACATTGGATAGTTTTGCATAATTTGAAGATTAAAAGAATAAGCAATTAACAATTACACATTTGAAAAGTCATATCAATGTGCACTTTATATATATTTTTGTTATGCGATAAAGTGGCCATCAAAATATTTTCATTGTAAGTCACTCAGATTACATAGAATCATGCCATTTCCTTATTAAATGGAGCGTAAAGCATAATTTCGTTTATTTCAGCTTTGTTGATAATTTATGATTCATTATACTCTGCAGTCGTTTGCAGTCAGCCCGCAGTACAAATTGGCGGCTCGGCAGAAATATGAATAACATTATTACAAACTAAAACAATAAGAGGCCTGAGGACTGAGTTATGCGGTACACTGGAATACACTGATAACTCTTCCGAGGCACACATTTATGCTATACGCCTTGTCTTATGTTTCTTAAGCAGCATGCAGCGAACGTTAGCACCTCCCACTCAGTACGCATAGCTAATAATTGTTCTTAAATTCTGATGAGAAACGACGTCAAATGCTTCAAAGAAAAAAAAATGGCATAGGTGTGGCCTTTCGTATTCATGAACCATTTCCGCTGCTGAATAATGGCAGATAAACCAGATCTAAATCGATGTCTGAATGATTTCCGAAATACACGTTTACCTCACCCAGACAATTGAACAGGCATTAATGCATGCGTGTCCGAAGCTATGGAAGCTAAAGTGCAGGGTCTGCAAAGCAGTACTGAATCTAGCAAAAATGATACTATTGCCATGGGAACTACACAGACATTCTCGACGGATGCTTGAAGAGATTCTGATGAGAAACGACGTCAAATGCTTCAAAGAAAAAAAAAATGGCATAGGTGTGGCCTTTTGTATTCATCAGCAATTCCCGCTGCTGAATAATGGCAGATAAACCAGATCTAAATCGATGTCTGAATGATTTCCGAAATACACGTTTACCTCACCCAGACAATTGAACAGGCATTAATGCATGCGTGTCCGAAGCTATGGAAGCTAAAATGCAGGGTCTGCAAAGCAGTACTGAATCTAGCAAAAATGATACTATTGCCATGGGAACTACACAGACATTCTCGACGGATGCTTGAAGAGTGTGTCACCATCACTGTCATGTTCTGTATAAATTGCAAATTCATGATAAACATCGCGCAGCATATCTTCCACCCGTGGGTAAGAACGCGTGAGCGGGTGCGATGATGGCAACTGTACAGCAAAGATCAAACGAGCCGGCTCGGAAGGTGAATGCGATAACATCACCCGCCGTGTTTTAGATCTGCCATCGAGTGCTTTTCGAGCGGAGACGAAACGACTCACCCGTCTTGAACGAGCATAAAAGGATTCGCTCAACAACTCTCCTTAGAACATTATCACTCAGTAAAAAATTGTCTAGAATCACACCTCCGGACAATCGCTACATATATATAGTACTGTGCAAGAAGCCACGGCTACCCTGGTGCAAACACTTTCTTATGCACAAGTTTGTTTTAGTGACACAATAAAGCACATGACACCTGCTGTAATTTTTTCTCTCATTGCTTGGTACAGGCAGCTTCGAAGAGGCACTATAGTAGAGCACGCAGTTTAACATAAACGTTATAAAGCATGCCTTGAAACAAGCTTCAAAAAACGTGGCCAATAAATGTCTGTACGTTAGAAAGTCATCGGAAATCGTAACGTGCATCTCTATTAACACAAATAATTATAGTAGATCAATTACGTAGTCACGTACTTTCGAAACATGTCGCGCATGTAGCCTTTCATAACATGCGTTTTTATTTTGCATGCTTTTAGAATAAAAAGATGCACAGGTGAGGAAAACAAATTTACTTTCAACAATGACCGAGGCCTTGAAAATTTAGCAAAACAAAAGAATGGTAAATGCACATAGAGGTGATCGCGTTTATCCCTATACAGCCAGGCAGAATAGAAGCTTCGACAATCTCACACACAAATTGAGGCGTGCATTTCTCCCCAGCAAGCATTACGAGCTAGGCCTTACTCACCCTCCGCGTATGACCGCTATGCTTACAGTTTTTCGAGAGGAACGCACTTGCATTCAGGTTCGTGGTTCGTGAAAATGTCACTCCTAAAACTAGGATGCGGAACGACCGGCATCCACACGCACTTACTAGGGGACGTTTGCGTAAGTAAAGTAGACCTCCACGGACCCTTTGCCCAACGCCTCCTCCATTTCGAGCAGGCCTTGCTTTGCCTATCGTGAAACACAGAACTCTACGGTACTTGCGAGTGCGTGCACTCATCAGCGTTTTTGCCTCATACAATCTGCACTAGCTTGAACTATGCAGCTGACGTCTTAATAATCAGCGTTCTTGTGGGACACGGAAGCGCACAAAGGCATCGATGAGTGTCTTTTGCGTGCGATCGCAGATGCCGTGGAGATGCATCACATCACGTGGGAATGTATACGGTACACACCGAAGGACAGGAAGGGGACAACAACAGATAGGTGCGGGAGGCAATGCTGTCTATCCCGGCCCTTGAGGAGCAGCGAATTCTAGACAGGATGGCTTAAATGAAAGTGAGAGCCAGCGGTGCCTTGGAATAGGGGCCAGACCACACAGCGTTGTTCTGCTTTAGCCACAACGAGGTCTTTTCCACAAATTAAGTTTAGGTAATCTTCCACGTTCCTCGAAGGGCTGTCTATGCAGGTACACTTGAGCTGATGCGAGTTTAATTAGCGCCTGTGGCTGCTTATGATGCCGCATTGTCGTTTAATAGCGACCTTTCCATGACCCCTTTAACATGTCTCGAAGTAGCTTATTCGCAGTGGCGTTCATGCATACTTTCCGTGAATTACGACTTTCACAGAGCGCGGATAAGGTGAGGGGAAATCAGCATGGCACGCGCGACCTGCACATCTGCATTCCCCGTGCTTAACTGACACAGGAACAGCCACGCGGACGGACACACCAGCGGCTCGGCCAGGCTAGCCAAGCCCTGGAAGCTCATCGCTAGTTTCGGTTTCAAGGAACATGCCCGCTCCTAGCAGTCGCAATGCATTCTAAGATCCAGTTCAACGGAGTGAAGTTGATGTGAATGTTCGCATTTATTGGCTTTCACAAGTTTTTACGAATAAAAAAATTATACTCCTGTAAGACACTTCTCTTTTGTTTATATGCCTGTTTTATTCCTTATTTTGTAAATTTTTAGGCAAGGCGAAGCGCGGGAAGAGATCGGCTTGCGTTCATAGCGCGTGTCTCCGCTCCTGCTCGCCCCTCGCTCAGCGACGTGAAAAGTTGAATCGCGCTCAGTTATATCGCTCAGTTGGCGCGTCAGCTACAAGAAAGATAAAGACATCAAGTTGTGGTGGGCAGAGAACGGAAGCCGCAGTGAGCTATACGCCGAACAAGTCGACCAGACAGTCGTCAAAGATGGCTTTGTCGAGCAACGCATGTTTCCAGTGACTCGGCGGTGTGCTAACCCGAGGGTTTCAAGTTACGTGAAGGTTCTTCAGCGTTTCCTAAAGGCAACGGGTGAGCAGAAACGTTTGTATCAATTATTTGAGCAGGTATTCGTTTTGAACGTGTACATATGATTAAACTCAGTTCTCTGCAAGCCGGCCTGGACTGACAGAAAGGCAGTGTGGCTTGACTAATTGGTGAAGAGAACAAACAAAATACTGTCAGGAAAATGCGTTTACTGAAATGATTGAATTGATGAAATCATGTAGCCGGGTTGACTCGGCTACATGATTTTAGTTTCTTTTTATTTCGGCGAGTAGTTCAAATGATGTCAAGTAATTGTAGGTTGCTTCCTCGCCATGAAATTCTTGTAGCAGCGGATTGAAAATTTGTTACTCTTTAATTCTAATAGTGTCACTCAAGAACACGTGATGGACTATTTGCTTCTAAAGATTATTACAAAGAATGTCGTTGCGCCGAAGTTTTGACAAGCGAGCTTTTCTTCCTCAAGGCAACGCTGTTGCCCGGACGAAGACAAGTAATCTTGCCGAAACACTGTTTCCAGCGACGTTCTTCCTCGAAAAACTTCTGATCGCTTCAAGCCTCCCCGTGCCTTTGAACTTCCGTCTTGTTTTGTACTGAAGTTCCGTAAAAAAAAAAAAAAACTATGAGAACTGCCATAACAAACGTGATTGAGTCAAATACGACGTGCCCTAGTCGCAATTGGTGGTAATTTTTGCTTTATTTCGGATAGTTTGGGCTAAAAGTTTACTCATTTTGTCCGTATTATAAGATCAACCTCTTTTATAGATTAACACTTTAGCTCTACGTGTATATCTGTTTTTTATACAAAACGTGCAATGAAAAAGTTCATTTCATTTTGGCTGATTGAGTTTTGTTTACTGAAAAATCGGTTCTAAACTTTGACCTCTTCAGAAAAGACGAAAAAAAAACGAAATTAAAAAATAACGATTAGGAAAATTTTAGGAATGTCTGCATCGCCCGAGCGGTGAGCAGACCTAAAAGAAGGCAGGAGAGCATTCCGCTCGCATGCGAAGTGGGAAAGGAGGGCTTCCGCGGCAACCCTCCTGCTCTCGATTTTTCGTCCTTTTTCTCTATTTCTGGACGTTATCAGGGATGTCATGAAAGACATTATTTGTTCCTGAGTTATTTCTAGTAGAACGCCCGGCAACCATCAGTGGTAAAAGCGGCGCTGTCGCTGCCGAGAGTGAGTACATTGGAGGTATAGGTAGAGACTTTCCGCCCCCTGGATAAAGGCCTAAGCTTAGGTATCCCCCTCCCCCTTCCTTTTATAGAGGCGAAAATACTGGAGGCATGCTTTGACTTTGGTGCACACTATTAAGCCGATTGTGTTTCCGATTTCTGAAGTCCTGAAGAACAGAGTGTCTTATAACAGAACGGGTGTTTCAGCACTAATTAGGCTGTCTTTGTGTATTTAGTTGCAGCAGTGAGCGCGACAGCGCACTCCGAGGTTGCACTTATATACGTTGCTTTGGCTGCTGCAGGAAGGAGTAAGCTATGCATTGTTGCCATGAGAAGGGTTACTAGGTGAGTTCGTCGTTTTATCTAATAAGAATGAACAGATTCAAGAAATCACTGCTGTGAAGACAGCTAATACCGATACGAAAGGTGGCCGCCAACGCACTGAAGGTCTTTGTATTGGCACTCACTCTTTCCGGTTACATTCGTAAAAAAGTTTCCTACGCTTAACACCCTCGGTAATTACTGCTCATACATGCAATGGTATTCTGAATGTTTGGGCTACACTGTCATTTTTTTTCCTTAACGACGTATTCTATGATATACTCATCAGAAAACTTCTCAATATATCTCGGGCAAGCTGTACAGTTTTTAACAATTGATTTAAAGTTGGCTGCTGCAATAAATTCTCAGCGGAGTTTCGACCACTACTGAAGAGTGATTTTTTAAGGGTCAGAAGATGCCTGAATGGCATACTACAGAAGAACACGTGGTCAACACTCGTCCGGCCGGCCGATGATGTATAGCTGCGCGTAGGAATGAATACGGGTGCGCTCCACAGTTCAGACAAACCTATCGCAAAGAATCATTACTATACACCTCGGCGCATAATGCCCAGAATTGGTGTATTAGCGTTCCGCTATCGCCTTCCTGTAAATTAAACCTTGGAATTTAATTGGGAAACTTGATGTTTTTTGTTTTTTGTGTTGCAGTTTTCTTAGCGTTTTTCGTGTCAGTGTTTTTTGAACTTTCGCTCCGCCTTTTCTTAATCACGAACTTATATACCAGCCGTAGCAGGGAATCCCGTGTGTTCATCTGTGTTTCTATCTCCATCCTCATTTCTCTCATTCCTTTCTTCTCTACTTCTCTGCCTCCCCTTCTCCAGCGCAGGGTAGCCAACCAGATATTTGTTTTCCGGTTAACCTCCCTGCATTTCCGCATCACATCTCTTTCTCTTTCTTTATCCATAGCAGAACACCTAACTTGTCTTGGGAGGTTCTCAGTATATGCGCGCTCTTCGCAAACTATTCTTCTCTCACGCTTGTCCCTTAATTTTTACAGCTCTTTTCTGAAGAAAAGTATTACCCTAACGTTTAACGCCACGCCAATGTCAGGCGTTTTCATGTTGGGGGTTCACGTGCTGATTAAAGAAGAAGAAACCCAACGAACGTTTTTCAACATAAAGCCCACGTTAACAGATATTAAAAAAAAAGAAAAACGGGTCGAGAAGTAATTTTCAATTCTGGATAAATCTGTGACATACCAAATTAATCGGGTTTGGCGAAACCAGCTGTCTGGTCGGCACCAAAATCAAGTTGTAGCTATTAGTGTCTACTTTGTTGTTGATTCTTTTTTCTCACTATTTAAATCTTTGGTTTATTTCTTTTTTTTTAACATACTGTCTTCACTATACAACTCCCCCAACCCCTCCTTTTTTTTTCGTTGTAAACAATAAGGCAGTTATCTTCCATATGAGACTACGGTATATGTTCTCTTGGCCAATCCCCCAGAGTGGGTACGAGCCATGAATTAGAGGATACAAACAAACAAATCGGCGCACGTTCGTTCGAAGCAGCCGGAAAGCAAGCTCTCCCATTCCATCCTTTCTGGTTTTGAAGAGAATCGATAACAGTAAGTCAGAACCAGTACGCATTTCTTAAGGACGACTCGGAAAACTTAGTGCGCAGTCTGAATCTGTTTGCTATTCCCTTTAACGTGGATGAAGCACTGAAGCACTGGCACGAGGGTAAAGGCACAGTTTTTTCCCCTGAAGATTACACGCCAATGCCACTGAAGAAAAGTGTGCGCCTTGCATTCTCTTTTCTGCAGCCTATCAACATCTCGTTAATGTACAGTAATGAGCTCATTCCGCAGGCGAATTCCCTTAAATATTTGGGCATCATATATAATGACACATTAAATTGGAGAAGTCACATTGATGATGTGTACTCCAAGGCAACACGGGCCATGGGGTGGCTACGGTAGCTTGCAAACCGTAAAGCGGGTTTAAGAAGAGATGTGCTAATAATGATATATAAACTTTATGTGCGGCCCATCATGGAATTCGGTTGTGTATTATTTTCTGGCAGCGCAGCCTATAAAATGAGACCCCTAATACTGCTGGAAAGAGAAGCGTTGCGTTTGTGTCTGGGTCTACCAAAGTTTGTTGCAAATAACGTGTTGTATATGGAAGCTCGCCTACCTTCTCTGCTAAAAAGGTTTAAAATTCTTACTGTGCAAGCATTCTTAAAGATATACAGTTCGCACTAAAGACTCTCATTTTACGCTTTCATTCAAGAACTGACTTTATTTTTCGAAACCCATTGGTAGCGAGTACACACCCCGCAAATAGTATTTGCACAAGCGCTACTAAACCAACTGAATGTAAAAAGTAGACATATTGGTCCAATACATAACCTAAAGTCAATGCTTAGCATACAATTCGATGATATATTTCCTCATAACGCGAAACAATTGGCATATAGGTATTTAAATGACCAGTTAGCAGATTATCTAGCCCACCTAGAGATAAGCAATATCATAGCGACTGATGCATCTGTGTCAAAAGAAAAGGCTGGGGTTGGCATCTTCTCTCCTTCTTTGGACTGGTCCTTTTCAATTCGACTCCCAGATTATACCCCGGTATTCATGGCAGAATTATTGGCCATTGTTCTTGCCCTACGCAAATTACCCTCTAGCGAATCATTAGCAGTTATCATTACAGATTCATTATCAGTTTGTAATGCACTTTCTGCGGCAGTAAATTCAGAGCTCATGAATACGTTTCGGCATTTAGTACCGAAAAACGTAAAAAAACTGCATTTGCTATGGGTACCAGGCCACCGCGGATTATATTTGAACGAAATGGCGGACTCTTTAGCAGCAGTATCCCTGGGTGGGCCCACCATCCCAGTTTTGCCAGATACGGCTTACGTAACCGCGCTAAGGTTCCGAAATGCTTGCCTGCAATGGGGAAAAGATAATTTGGATAAATTCAAAGATTTCGAGCATTTGAGCTATTGCTGGAATAAACAGTGGTGTGTATCTCGCCAGTTAGAGGTCACTTATACCAGATTGCGCTGTGCAGTTCCACAACTAAATTATTACCTTAATAAAGCTCAGCTTAAGGCGTCACCGCTATGCATTTGGTGCAACGAAATTGAAACAATTGAACATTTCTTTTTATTCTGTCATCGTTATTCTTATCAGAGAAAAAGAATTTTAGTAGCCCCATTACAAAAGCTAGGAATACAAGTAAATTTACCAGTAATTTTATCATTTGGCGGAACTTCATTTGGTTACTGCCACAGGGATGTATGCTCCGCTGTGTTTGATTACATCAACGCAACTAAAAGATTACCATGCTAGTGAACCACTACCTTTTCAGATCTTTAGTTTATAATTCATAGTTATGTCTTTCAAAAACAAAAGATGGTTTGACCGCTTGCTCAGCACACATTTTTGTTTTTTGGTAGTATTATTTTAAGCTTCTTTTTCAGATTGGCTTGATTTTCAGTTTAGTTTCATTTAAGTATCCTGCCGCCCGGTTCTTGGCCCATCCCCCTTTGTGGGTAAGCGCCATCCATCAGAGGTCATCAGCATCAGCATCAGCAAATCGGCGCACGTTCGTTCGAAGCAGCCGGAAAGCAAGCTCTCCCGTTCCATCCTTTCTGGTTTTGAAGAGAATCGATAACAGTAAGTCAGAACCAGTACGCATTCCTTAAGGACGACTCGGAAAACTTAGTGCGCAGTCTGAATCTTTTTGCTATTCCCTTTTACGTGGATAAAGCACTGAAGCAGTGGCACGAGGGTAAAGGTACAGTTTTTTCCCCTGAAGATTACACGCCAATGAACCAGCTATGGGATTCCTTAATACCAAATACTTTATAAATATGCTAGCATTTGAGCACCCACAATTCTCTCGACGAGTTGTCTTGGTTCCAAGCCGCTTAATTTTCTCTTCGATTCATTATCTCGTGCAGTGCTGACCTCATTAGTCTTTATCTGGCAGGGTAGATTAGAAGGCTCAGGTAGATTTGCAGCTCAGGCTAGCGGCTGCAAAGCTGAAGGGCTTGGGTTCAATTCCCATTGACATGTCACTTTTAGAAGATAACTGTATAGTGGAGCTGACGAGCGCAGTCTCTTTTGCGGGTTGTCGGAGAAATGCCTTATCGAAGAGTTTTATTGCAAATAATTTTTCGGAGTTGTCGAAGAATGCCTAATTGTAGAGTGTAGAAAACAGATTGAAGATGAGGAAGGCGAGGAAGAAGAAGTAGCCAGGGTCACGCTCTGCATATTTTTTTTCCTGTTATGTCATTAATAAACCGAAGACGTATCGGTCCTGCGGTCTCTCTGATCCTTCTGAAACATGGTGCCGTGACCAGGATATTTTTTCTTCGAATTTATCCAAATGACGATGAATTGTGGCCGCTAGAAGGAAGCTACTTGGTGTAGTTCCGAAAGTAACCCTTGTCATCCTCCATGTTTTTATCTTCGGGGTTGGCATATCTTCGCTGGGTATTCTTTCCCACCACATGAATCGCAGTGCGTCTCGGTCATTTTCATGTATCTTGATCTGCAAGAATGCTTTTTCAGCGTCGGCTGACATAGCGATCTTGTGATGTCGAAAGTTCATCAGCAAGCTTGTGATGTCGGGGTTTAGGTTTGGCCCCTTTTCCAAGTTGTCATTAAAGGATTCACCTGGGTTCTGACTTGACGATGCGTCAAAGACGATCCGCATTTTTTTGGTTGTTCGGTCCTTCTTAATTACTGCTTGATGCGGCATGTAGTATACAAATTTGTTCTGTATATCGAATCCAGCATCTTCTTCGACATTTTCTGCTATTTATTGCTCAAAGTACTCTCGAATAGCTTTGTCATAGGCTAGGAGTTCATCTTTATCCTTGCATAATTTTTTGGTCACCTGGAAAAGCCTCTTCTCTGCAATGGTGGTGTTGTCGTCCAATGTCACGTTTTCCTTCCATGGTAGCCGCACTTGGTATCTTCCTGCCTTGAACTCCATTGTTTGCCGGACGTAGTCTAGCACATGTTCATTGCTCAACTTTGTTGCTAATTTCTCCTTGATGCCCATGTTTTCCAAGTCCTAGAATCTCTGCAGTTCGTCCGCAGTCGTGTCCGACTTGGCACTGACCTTGAGTACCATAACCGTCGATGATTTCATCGGCACACAATGAAGTCCTACAGGACCTTGGACCGTCCATCCCAATATTGTTTCTATTGCCATTACGTTTGGATGAATCTCGCAAATGCGACCAGTGACTACAGTTCAGTAATAATCTGCTCCAATTAATATAGAAGTTCCCATATTTTTTCTTTCTTTGTCCGTCTTCTCGTTGTCATCAGCCAAACGAATTCCCATCGATCTTGCTCTTTCGTGTATTGTCAACGCTGGCGATGGTAGCACGTCACAGGATATAACTTCTATCTCCAGTGCCTCAATCGTGACTGGCTCCGAGATGGGATCCTGCCTCACGCTGACCTCGACGACTTTCATGTCTAGTTCCATCTTTCCTCCTCCAAATGATTCTACAGTAATCTTTTCGGATCTTTTTACCTTGCACGCTAGTTTTCTTGCCAATCTTTTGAGGATGAATGTCCTCTGGCTCCCGTTGTCCAGCAGAATCCGTGCGTAGCACCCGCTGTCTTCTCCCTCCGTCCACGAAAAGGCTGCCTGCAGTAATATGCACTTGTGTTCATCGGACTGCTGTGCGTGCATGTTGCAGGACTTGCTGGTGTCTAACCGGTCAGGTTGCGCGCTTTTACGCACTTGCTCAACATCACCGGTTTGCTGCTGTGCTGACTTTCCTGCAGGCATACGTGGTCGACACATGGATGTTGCGTGCCTTCCCTTGCATGTTTTGCAGCGTACGTTAGCGCGGCATATCTTCGCGGTGTGGTGAGGTCTGGTGCATCCGAAGCACCTTCGTTCCCGTTGCAAGGCTTCTTTCTTCTGTTGCATACTAATGCTTCTTCTGCAATCCTCCGTGTAGTGTCCAGTCATCTCACAGAAGATGCATTTTTTCATCGAGGTGCTTTGAAGCGCAGATGTTCTAGTCCGCCTCATACTGTGCGGTGACTGGGTAACGTCGTATTTCTCCTCTCGAGTTTCTTCTCTGCTGCGTATATATATATATATGTTTAAAAACTCCATAATCTCTTTCAAACTGCTCGTGCTGTCTCTTGACGCTGAGTCCGGTTCCGTAGTTGCTGGTTTGTTGTCACCTTTCTTTAACTCCTTCATCTTCATCTCAATCCTCATATCCACCGGTAGCGCAGATTTTACAACAGTAGCTATCACTGTGGCGTAACTACCCATTTCCACTCCTAATGACTGCAATGCTCGTGTGTTCACTTACAACTTTTGGAAGAGTTTATTCAACCCATCTACATCTTTAGGACTCTTCACTGCTTCCAAATTTGCAAGCTCTTTTATGTAGGTCTCTTTTAAATTATCTTTTCGTCCGAAGGTTTCTTTCAAAAGAGTGACTGCATGCTCGTAATTTTGATCAGAAAACTGCAAACCTTTTATGAGAGACGCAGCCTCCCCGCTCAGTGACGCCAGAAGGTAATTAAACATTTGATTCTTCGGCATGTTCATTCTGTTATGCACCGATGTCTCCCACTGATGCCAAAACCTTGGCCATGCTGTTTTTAGATGCGGAGCATCTAATACTCGAGGCTTGTAGTGCGGCGCCGTCCGCAAGCTTCCTCCTCCTTCTTCCACCATCTGTGCATCCCTTCCTCCTCTACACACCGCGCGCGCTTCACTCCTCCACCATCTGTGCACCCTTCCTCCTCTACACACCCAAGGAGGATTAAAAAATTGCTGGAGTGGAAATGATTGCGCAGATCTGAAGCCGTTCCTCTGGCAAGATGGCGGCTGTGGCGGCCATCCTACTAGGGGCATGATAAAGTATCACCGTTCAGCGATCGAAAACGAAGCGTTTCCCTCGCACGCCCAACGAGTTTAATGCAACCAACATTTTTGGGGCCTCATAGTGCTCCAAGTGCGTCTTAAAGTCACTAGTTTTCCGTAGTGAGCCTCTAATTGGAGGCAAAGTTCTTTGAAGATTCAGTCATCCATATTTGTTTCTGAGTGTTATTTCGTCAGGAACAACCATCCTTTAATATAGAACTACCGTAGTATTTACATAACGTATCAAAGCCACTTGATCTTTAAGCGGGCACTATCAGAAAAGAGCATGTTTCCGCCATCTTGGCAGTGGCAATAGGTGGCTTCACTTCTGCTGGCAAGGCATCGCAGGAGCTTCCACTCCAGCAACTTTTCTTTAATTCTCCTTGTACACACCGCGTGCGCTTCTCCTCTTCACGAACATTCGCTAGCTGTATAATGTAGCGCGCATGCGCCGTCACGCTTCGAGAACATCGGCAGCTGACGCGCGCGCATGCGCCGTCGCGCTTCGAGAACATCGGCAGCTGACGCGCGCGCATGCGCCGTTGCGCTTCTCCCCCTTCTCGAACATTCGACAGCTGACAGTGCATGCGCCGTCGCGCTGTATATATACTCAAGGTCGGCGCTCGCTCGCTCAGTTGCCGCTCGTCGGTTGGTTTGTACGGCGCGTCGACGTCCAAGGTCGCGGTGAAATGAATTCCAACGAATCCACAAACACAATGTTCGACGTCCCTTCGACCAGCGCCGCCCTTTCGCATACGTGTGTACGTGTTCACTCATTTAACACCCCCTCCTACAACCACGTTAACCAATTTAGCCATCGACCCAAGTAAGTCGCCGTTTAACACCCCATTTCACAACCACGTTAACCAATTTAGCCATCGACCCAAGTAAGTCGCACTTTAACACCCCATTAACCGTTTATATGCTCCACATCCTCCTCAGTGTTCCCCCGAGGGAAGCTGCGAACAAATGTTTTCCCCATCAAACTTGATCATCTCAAGACGTGGCAACTTAACAAGCTCTTGCGTCTCCGAGATTTGGTTAGTACCTTGCACTGAACTCGCCTGTTCTGTGACTATTTTCGTTGTCAGTTGCGTCGCTTGTTCTAACTCGCGTAATCGCTCCTCTATTTTTGTCGTTGCAGCGGCGATCTTCATCTCATAATGCAAAACTCTTTCAAATTCTGCCTCCGCGTCGTCTTCTTCAATGAACGGTTCTATCTGTTCGTTAACTTGTCTTAGCGTTTGTGACACGCTCTTTATCTGGTTCAGAAGCGTCATAAGTTGCGCTCGATCGGCGTCTTCTTCTATCTTCTTATAGATTTCGCTCGTAAGTGTCGTCACATTTGCTCGAAGCGTCTTCCGCTTCTTCGATAGGACCTCTTTGTTCATGCCTAAAACGTGTTGAAAGAGCTCTTGCCTTTTTATGCGCGTCTCCAACAGTCGTCGGTCATGGTCCTTCTCTCGACGGTTCATCCTTGAGCCAGACGCCGCTTCTTCGTTCTTCAACCCGTTGTTACGAATGGGGTTGAAGTCTGTGCGTCTGTCTTCAGATCATCCTGGTCATTAAATTTGTGTGGGGCCGTCTATGTCTTCGAGTGGCGACGTCATTTTAGCGTTCGTCAGCTTTCAGAGCAGCACTTTCAAAGGTGGCGAAACAAATTTATGAAACGAAACTTTTGGATAGCAGAAAGTTTCCGTATGTTGACTGGCATCCATACTAGCTTTACACAGTGTGGCTCCTTTATAGCCTACTCACTTCATTGGACTTTGGTGTTGTTTTGAAGTGTCTGATTTTAAGTAATTCTACGGAAGAATATTTTGGAAGAACGACATTAGTGACCTGTCCGACTTCTTCAGGTGTAATGCAAAAAACAAGATAAAATACGAAATAACAAAACTACAAGAAATATTATACTGGCAGAGATAGTGCGCACATGTAGGACATCAAAAACTCTTTTTAATTGAGGCGTGCCGAACGTGTAGGTAAAGGTCTGTAAAGGCTATGCAGGTTTGTAATTGGTTATCCGACAGCATACGCTGAAATAATCACCCGAAACGTCAAACTTTTTTGACTTTTACAGTATGCAGTTTTTTCATTGTTATGAATTTCGCAGAGTGTCACAGATCTCGCGATGCGTTATATATTATTTTTACTGCATTTCACAACCACAACGAAGTTGTGATTATATTTTCAACTTTCCTGAATGTTTTTGTCCGTAACCCGCATAAAAATTAGTAATTTATAATGAAACTAGACCCCAGTGAAGGTGAATATAAAAGAATTACTCAATGAGGTAATCACAGCTAGATCGCTCATCGAGTCACTCAATCAACTAGAGAAATCGATATCAAGCGAAAAAAGGAGTAGGCAAGATACCACTCCAAGTGTGTAAGCACAACAAATAGGTTCGGCTTGCTATCGAAGATAGTTGTCTCATTTCGCCTATAAACGCAGTTGTGGGTTAGTACTTGTGTGTGTTGCCGACTATTTGTGTGTTCGCGATGTAGAATGAAAGTATACCACTCGTGTTACGTCACAATAACACTCTTAAAGAAATCAGTATTACCTACGTCACCACGCGTTTGCCTTTGGGCAGTGTCTCCGTCACATGTGAAAATTATCACCTCTTTCTAAACTCTGAGTCACAGTAACGTGAATGGCCGTCATACCGAACATAATGTACGAAGAGCGATCGGTTGTCGTAGCAAAGCGCCGTCATAAACAAGTCCCGCATTCAGCTTTCACTCAAGAAATGTCTGTAATAGATGGCTTACAGACTTATTGCGAGGTATGCCCAAATAATATTAAAGCAATAGAGAAAAAAAAGCGTTCTTCCGCCTTCACTGTTTCACTAACTGCTATACAATGATGAGGAATGCATGGCCGAGGCAGCAAACCAATTTGGCTGTGGAGATCGTCCCGTGAGTCGCCATACCACTCACTTTTCAACGGTACCTTTGTTGCGCTTTTGGGTGAAGGTCCGAGACAAATCTCAGTCTAGTCTATGTAACCATGTCACGATATCTTCCTCTTTTTTCCAGGAATGGCTGACCAGTCGGAAATGTCCTCCATGTCTTCGGTAGAATCATCTGAGATGTCAGGCATGTCAGGTATGTCGGGCGCACATCGTCTTCTTCTTACAACACTACCACGTGCAGGAATCGAACATAAAATCTCACAATGTCACCGACATCATGGTTTTGGTTTAGGTGATGTTGCAGGAAAATAAAAAAATATCAGAATATGCTGTTTAAAAAAAAGACATTGTTTGAACCACGGAGGCTGTGCCCATACTTCAGCCGTAGCTGCAGTAGCAACCTGAAGTGTTTATTGGGCCTACAAGGAAGAATTATTCATTGCACATTGGTAAGTTATGCAGATCACTCAGCTAAAAGTTCATGATCAAACGAAAGTGCTGTAAATTTGAAGTAGAAGGTTTACGCCGACTGCAGTACACCAGCTTAGGATACAGTACACCTGTGGTAAAAAAGGTCATCAGGCTAAAACAATTCTTTTAACAGTGGAGCTGCTCTAGCTAGGGCCTGACGACAGATGAGCGTCTGCGCCCGCGTCCCACTACAGCTCCCAGATGCACATACAGGGGGCGTAACTGACTGGGTTGCGTACTAAGCGGTAGACGAGCAGAGGAAAGTGGCAAAAACGGAACTCAAACTTCATCTCGATGCGAACTCAAGCGTGAACAGCCTTTAGTCACAGTGCCAGGGTGGGTGTGCCAGGTACAGCCGAAATTGCAAGTGAAATACATAAAAAACCACAGCGGCATTGTTTTTGCACATTTGACGCCGAGTCTTATGGGTTAAGTTGTTTATCAAAATGAAACTGTTTGAGGCTTCAACAATTTACTCTCACAGTCGCAAAATTGCGTATCGTTAAGTACGACAGCAAAATAGACATGTTTTTCAACTGGCAGACGTTTTTTTTCATTGAATACACAATGTAGAAATGAATTCAAGCTATAAGGAAATGCTTCCATTCTTATGGCAATCGTAAGCTGTAGGCTCATGGTTCACGTGTATTCACTGAAATGTTCTACCAATTCAGCTGAGCACTGGTGTGCCCCCCGCCGTGGTGGTCTAGTGGCTAAAGTACTCGAATGGTGACCCGAAGGTGGCGGGATCGAATTCCACCTGCGGCGGCTGCATTTTTAGATGCGGAAGCATCTTATACTCGCGCCTTGTAGTGCGCCGTCCGCGCCGTCCGCACCGCTTCTCGAACATTCTACAGCTGACGCGCGCGCATGCGCCGTCGCGCCGTCGCCCACTCTTCCACCATCTGTGCATCCCTTCCTCCTCTACACACCGCGCGCGCTTCACTCCTCCACCATCTGTGCACCCTTCCTCCTCTACACACCGCGTTCGACATCTACAATTCTCCTAATTCTCCAGTGGACGCGCATGTGGCGTCGCGCTTCGAGAACATTCAACAGCTGACAGTGCATGCGCCGTCGCGCTGTATATATACTCAAGGTCGGCGCTCGCTCGCTCAGTTGCCGCTCGTCGGTTGGTTTGTACGGCGCGTCGACGTCCAAGGTCGCGGTGAAATGAATTTCAACGAATCCACAAACACAATGATCGACGTCCCTTCGACCAGCACCGCCCTTTCGCATACGTGTGTACGTGTTCACTCATTTAACACCCCCTCCTACAACCCCGTTAACCAATTTAGCCATCGACCCAAGTAAGTCGCAATTTAACACCCCATTTCACAACCACGTTAACCAATTTAGCCATCGACCCAAGTAAGTCGCACTTTAACACCCCGTTAACCAATTATATGCTCCGCATCCTCCTCAGTGTTCCCCCGAGGGAAGCTGCGGGCAATTTTTTTTTATGGAGGCGAAAATGCTATAGGCCCGTGTGCTCAGCTTTGGGTGCACTTCAAAGAACCCCAGGTGGTCGAAATTTCCGGAGTCCTCCTTTACGGCGTCTCTCATAGTCATATGGGAGTTCGGGGAGGATAAACCCCACTTACCAATAAATCAATCAATCAATCAACTGGGGCGCTTTGATTCGCGTCGCTAAATATGCCGCGCAGTTTGATCACCCTTCAAAGATCACGGTTAAACTACGTTGTCGTAGTAATTGAAAACAGAAAACTTAACTTGGTGGCAAGTATGTCAATATGGTTGATTGGGCGAGTTGATGATTCATTTTTGTTTCTCATGCGAGCGTGATACGTAGACAGGGACAAGAAATACACGGACTTATCACACTCATATTTTAAACTGAAATTAGTGGAATAGTATCTATTTGAATATTACAGTCAGCCACGTTTGTCAGATATGTGGACGTTTAAGATGCACATTGCATAAAACTAGCGCATCATACGGCTGAAGTCAGATTAAAATGGAGAAATATACATTCGATTAGCTGCAAACTGCGCCATTATATTTCAGTGTGTGGTACTGTTTATGTAATAACAGCGCTAATACACAGTATTCACAAACTGGACAAGAAATGACCGTATCCTTGTGCGACAGACATCATTGTACCCCAAGAATGTGCCGAATATACGAAATTCGACACTAAAGTTCTAGAGAAAAAGTTTTATGTGAGTGGGACTGTTCGAAAACATTGCCGGAAATTTTAAAGTTCATAATTAAAATAGAAAATGTACATAATTATCTCGTTAATTCAGACTCATTTGTGATGTATTTCTTCATTTAACCGAATTCAAGGACCCGCTCCAGTTACATGCGACAAATATCAGCTGGAAGTGAGCATTTCTGAAAAGGTTAAAAAGTGTTTGCAAATTTCTACCGAAGCACTCCACCTCGAACAACTCATTGGACGTGGTACGGCCTTAATTGAAGCCATTATTCACACATAACTTGAGTCACCCATAAGTCACCCATAATTGATATTGATATATCCCCCATATGTCACCCGTAAGTGATATAAATGAAGTATGGGTGACCACAACGCTTTATTGACCATTAGCTCTGTTCGTGGTCTATCCCTTGGAAACAGCACACAGAAATGGCAAAATTAAGTCACACACCTAAAGAAAAGTGCTGTGTCGCAAAGGGTTATAGAGATTTGCTATTGTTATTCATTCGTTGAACTCATGGCATTAGGCGACAGTTGCACAATAATAGAAACTGTGCTCAACACACACGGTATTGTGCTTAAGCAGATATCTTCATTGGGAATAATTGACTGCCCATCTATGTAATATGGCACACCAAGTTGGCACATTTGGTGAATGTGACATAAAGGTTTTCTGCACTATACACTGTCGAAGTCGAAATCTGGCGTCAAAAATATCTTGAGTTCTAACCATGCACGCACCGACTGAATATCACTTATTTATCATCACATGTGAGCCTCAATGTTAATTCAACTGGAACGGCTGTGCTGTGAAAGTCTAATGAAACGAATAGAAATCAAAGCCAAGGAAGCGATCGGCACGTTATTAGTCTTTGAAGTGTATAATGGTGATCTTGAAATAAATGTGAAGAAAGAGAAGCGGACGAAAGTGCGACCGTCCACTGGTAGGGATCGATCCTGCAATCTTTTAGAGCTTGATGCTGAGCTCCCACCTTGTAGAAAAGACCGCATGCTACGTAACGCCAACTGACAAAAGAGATTATTCCACACTAACCTTTACGGCCAAAAAAAGCACTAGCTCGTGATTACATGTACATGATTACTTGTGCTACGTATAACTGCCGCAAGACAGTGGAATACAATAAACGACATTAGATCGACAATTGGTGAAGTAATTGACATGCTTGACACCACAACCTTTTTCACAAGACCTGCCTTCATTCTGCTTTGTAATTCAATTCTAGAGCACATTTGCTGCAGTTTTCCACGTGCGGAAAACACAACGTCGAGGTTGAATTTTTTCGCACAAATTTTATCTTATGCGTAAACTCGTGCACATATGGGACTACCGCAAACTTATGTCGTTCATCTGCCTCCTTTAAGGGGCATCCCTTCCCTTTCTTCATACGCAGTACCTTCTGAGCTGCGAAAATGAGGACATTGGACGGGAAGCCTGCCTGTCGCAACCTAGTTATTTGATTAGAAAATACACGGGCCATTTTGTAAAAACATTATTTCGTTACAGCGGAATTGAGAATTAAGGTTGTGGTGTCAAGCATGTCGATTCCTTCATCAATTATCGATCTAATGTCGTTTATTGTATTCCACTGTCTAGCGGCAGCTTATACATTGGGCAGACTAGGCGCTGCTAGAATATTCGCTCGCGAGAACTCTACAAGGCGCTGAAATCAGCCCCGGGTTTACATTTGTCCGCCCATTGCAAAAAGTGTGGCTGCGTACCTGAATTTTCGCGCACATCTGTCTTATGCAGCCATCATGACATGCAAACTAGAAAGATTGCGGAAGCCTTTTTAATTA
The DNA here is from genome assembly GCF_043290135.1 of Rhipicephalus microplus. Classification (NCBI taxonomy): domain Eukaryota; kingdom Metazoa; phylum Arthropoda; class Arachnida; order Ixodida; family Ixodidae; genus Rhipicephalus; species Rhipicephalus microplus. Next base: position 120,487,544 of record NC_134705.1, on the reverse strand, counting down.
AAAAGATATTGATAGTTGTGTCAGTTCACCGTCTATATAACTGATAGATTGTGAAATATCGTTTCTGGACGACACCTGATCATGGTGGAACCATCTCCCCAGTTGTTTCCCTGTCTCATCTTTCTGGTGTATAATTTCTTCTCTGAATAAATTGAGTTTCAGTCTGCGCTTGTTTGTCTCTTCTTTTGTGTCCCGTTGGTTTGTGCTTCTAATTGATTCATTATGAATTTGTACCAACTAGCCCGCCTGTCAACCCGACCGCATTATCAGAAAGTTGCACGTTGGATACCTGTAGGTGCAAAGTTGATTTTCATCCAGTTTAATTTCTTGACATGTACACATTTAATACTGCAATACATTTAGAGTACTATATAACGTCCCCGATACATTTCTTGGCGCCATTGGCGATTGGATTTTCAGTAAACTTTTATCTAACAAAAAATGGACTCTTGAAAGGTGCTCACAGAAAACTACTGCAATGATCTACTGCACTGCGTTGAGAAAAAAAAATCAGCAGAAGCAAACAGACACACTCACGTTGGGCGATATAGCTAAATCACAATGAAGTTTTTTTCAGAGCTGTCAACCTTTCTCTATGTACAGAGCTATACGCGTAAGCACATTGTGCGGGAAAATGAAATAAAAGATTGCCACTACTCAATACCATTCAAAATTATGACCGGTTGATCGGAAATGTTTGTTGATGCTTTTGCTTTGGAGTTGACTCAAAAAATAGGAGTGCATAATTACAATGAATATTGGGGGAGTACTTTATGAGCTGGGTAATATGAGCAAATACAATTTTCGGTTTTCCTGAACTGTTATCAAGACCGTATGGTTGGAGCTAGGGACAGTGAAAGCATATGTTGACGTTAACCATTGTAAAGCAGCAAAATTAATGTGGGGCATATGCTTTGCTGTGGCATGTTTAGCAACGTTCTGTCTCATGGTTGATTCCTCACTCGCTGTTCGTTTTTTTATTTACTACGATGTCGACTGCTTAACTCTTGGTGTATCAGAGACTTTTAGAGTTTTTCAAAAGTACATCAACAAAATTTAAATGCGAAACGAAAACTATTATCCAAGCAGACGGCAACTGGATCGTATAACCTAGTATGCAGCAAAAGGTAGTCGCAGTGAGCCGGTACTAACGACGCTTTTTTTTTCGTTTTCACAGACACGAGTACGACAGATAAGCAAGGAGCCGGTAGGTTCATACATCTAAAATATCATATGATATCATATTACCGGATTACGCAATACTTCCCTATCGTAAGTGTTGTTGATGTATACATGAACATAACTATAAATAACTCCGCACCTCTTACCTCGACTGAAAATCATAACAACGACCCTAATAAAACACATTCTTGCCAGTTACATGCTATAGTTTTCCTTGCATCGTCCTATTTTCCGTCGTCTTTTATAAGTGCTGGTCGCAAAACAGTACAGGCGTCACCTGAGCTTCGATACAACAAAAAAAGTGGGTTATACCTTCTGCGCTGCCACACCCGTTGGCGCTCTGTAGTCGATTGGGCTACTGTCACAACTGGCAACAATAATGATTGCCTCAGAGATAGGTCGCGTTATAGGTGTTTTTTAATTCATTGGTACAGGATGAAATAGGGGATAGGAAAAAGGGAGCACACAAGGACAACGCTGTGTGGTTTTTTGCCTTCCGTCTCCAATTTGCCGCTGCGCAGATAATTCGAAGTGAAACAAGATCTGGCTCTCTGAATCGTTATCATGTGGTCGGGGTCTGCCTTGCAGGAAATTAACTAGACCACCTATGATAGGAACAGCCTCATTTACTTCTTCGCGGAGTCTTCATCGATTGAAGTTCAGAAGTTCGTGGCCACATGGTCAGGCGCAATATCAAGGCGTGGCCGGATAAGCGTGCCAGTGAATCGCGACCATCGACACGCTCATATGGGCAAAGCCAGCTGTCACACCAAAAAAAAAAAAAAAACGCTTGGCGCCCAAATCACTAAAAAAGCTAACGCAATCGAGTGCGTGATCAAGGCGCTGCGAAGGTGTTACGAAGAGCGGCAGTGGTTGCAGCTTGGCCACATGACACCCTGACAGCCTAAAATACTCAGCGAACAGGCAGTGCCTTTGCACACCCCGACAATGCTTGCAGTTCGATACAACTTTATGAGGGAGCGTCATTTATTTCTCAAATATTGGTTAATTTAGGCCTGCATGAACCATAAATTGACGGCGATGCAGTGAGCAGTGGAAAAGAACATGGTAGGTGTAACATTAAGGGACAAGAAGAGAGCAGTGCGTATAATGTAACAAACGGGTGTTAATGACATGATAGTCGGAATTAACAAAAAAAAATGTTCATGAGCAGCGCAGGTAGCGTGAAGGCAAGATAACCGCTGGTCATTGAGCATTATAGACTGGATTCCAAGAGAATGCAAGCGTGTGAGCGGGCGACACAGTTAGGTGGACAGATGAGACTAGGAAGTTTGCGGGTATAAAGTTGTAGCAGCAATCACAGGACCGAGTGGATTGGTGGAATGCAAGAGAAGCCTTTGTTCTGCAGTGGGCGTAGCCTGGCTGATGATGATGATGATGATGATGATGATGATGAATGAGAACGCATTCATGAACCAGACTGGCTGTAATTCTTCCATGTTCAGCCGATTAGCGGTGCTATTTCTTTAGTCGTGCCGGCAGTCCGCGTTCACACTTCAGCCTTGTAGTTTTATCTCTTGTAGATTTATGAGACTATAGGTTATTCCCGTAGCTTTTGTTTGTGCTTGGAGTCTCTGAAACCTGTGCTGTCAATTCCAGTCTGCATCAATGGAGTAATTGTGTCTTTCTTGAGAACCTGCCTATACAGTTTGCAGAAAATAAAGAATCGAACAGCACTACCTCTGAAATACGCGCTGTGGTGGAGAAGCCACTTTTTAAGACTAAAGTGAAGAGGTCCTGCCACACATTCTAGGCATGGTCAAAAAGCGCCACCAATCGGCAGTTGAGGCTCCCGAGAACACGCGAGCCAAATGATATTGCGCAGTATGTGGCCTGGACTTGCGATAAGTTCTCAAAGAAAGCTAAGAAAATGCTTTTTCTTCTCTCGAGAAAAGGCGCTTCAGGCTTCAAAATAGCTGCGTCACAAGCCCCTTTTCCGCAATTGGTTGGCTTGAGCATGACGCGCACAGGAGTTACTGGGGCCGCTGCGAGAAGTCATGGCCTGTCAGCGCGTGCCCGCGTGATCACACTGAAAAGCCGTGAGTTTAAAGATACAAAACAGACAGAAAAAGTGCTCAATGTCAAGAGGCGCGCGAGATACACTCTTCCCCAGTTCCATCTTTTCCTGATAATCTCCCAGTGCTCTCTTCGGGACGAGAGAGGAGGGAATGTAACTGCAGCGTGTGAAAAATATTTGTAACTCCGCTCGTACTGGACGAAATCTAAAAAAATTTGGGGCACTCACTCTGGGAGGCAATAGGCTCCTTTATTGGATGAATTCTATGGCTACTTAAAAAACTGCTGCAGGGCCCCTTTTCTAAGCGTTTATTGATGTTGGTTTTGAAAACATGTCAGATTCCACGTTTTTGCTTTGTTTGATGCGTGCTACTAGTCGATATAACATTCCAAAATGTTGATTGACTCCGAAGTTTATAAATTCATCATCTACACACTGCACAAATCTGTGGTTTATTGCTAATATGCTACGGCTTTTACGAACTGTAGGCTGTCCCGAAAAGAGAGATCACACCGTTACGATACCCATATTGGTGTTCGGCTGTGTCTATAGATTGTCATTCACTGCAACTTCTACTCTTTTACAGCCCAAAGGTAAGTGTAGCCCCCTCTCTTAATTTTGGTTTTGCGCCATTAAGCAGGTTTTTTTATTTGAAGAACCGGGGAGGGGTATAAAGTTGTTTTCCAATGCTACCACGTGGGAGTGGGGTGATGGTACAGAAGTTGATCAATAAATTTTATAAGAGAAGTGTCAACCTGTGAAATTATCATGATGATGTGCTGGTACAGTACGCACGGATTGAAAAGCGACATCATCTTTGTTTGTATGAAAATTGTTATGAGTATCACTCGAAACCACCACTTCGGGTCATTGTAAGTCTTTCTAGTGAAGGTAACGTTGCTTGCACTCATAGCGCACGAAGTGTGCTTGTACAGTTTCAGCACGAAAAACATGTATTATTCTGTGGACATGGCTTTAGGTCAATTTTCCTTACACTAATCTAAAAAATGTTCCTCCATTGAAAAATACTGAATTTGGAAGCATGTAGTTAAATTATAGACTACATTTCCCCCACTATTACCAAGCACATCGGATTATGCCATTCTATTTCGCACAGAGACCATCGGCGATTTTGGTTCGCCGTTTGCTGTGTTTTGCTTCTCATCCTACTCCTCGGGATGGTGCTTCTGTCCTCTTCCGACAGCTCAACTGGTGAGCAAGCCGTTGTCTTATTTACGAAGTGGTGCCGATTGTTATTTTCAGGCTCAACACGATGCTCCCGAGACTAGTTTTGTTTGACAGATTCGCGAGGAGAGATTTTCTGGCTACATTTGCAGTAGGTCGTGTTTTCAACCTTGCATTTAAATATTTCCAGCTGTTTCTAGTGGGGGGCACCCTTAAGAGACCTTACAAATGTAGCGCTTGATTGTTTGCCACTACGTTTCTAATTGGAAAAATATTATATCGAAACAACAGGCGCATTCCCGCCATCGCTGTAGTGTTTTGTATAAAAACCGGATTGATAACATGGCCTCGCACGTCGTATTTTCTATGCGTGAGTAAAAACACACGACAGGATGGCTGCGAATACTGTTCAAGCAGATATGAAACACGCTGGGAGCTTCTGTGAAGTAATTTGTCCTTGGAAAAAAAAACGGCAAAGGGTGGACGGAGAACACGCGCTATCGGCAGACAATGCGCACCATGACCGAGCAGTTATAGTCGGTCGCGTATCTTAAGATACGCGTGGTATACTAATCTTTATAAACTCATGTTGGGAGATACGGTGGTAGTAGGGTATGACTATAGTGCATTTTATAGTTCGGCTGTGTGACGGCGACTGCAGAAGAACCGAACAATGCAGCAGTCGTACCTTGCTTGCATCCTATATCCCACTACCTGCTGAAGATAGGCAGCAGAGCCGACATGTCGGTCACGTTTTCTGCATCTGAGTGTCTTCAGGATCTAATAAGTGGCTGAGTAAATAGGAAAAACAAATAATGGGCTAGGGACTGCGTCTACCGTCTGTGGGGCTTCATTCACGCTGCCCTACAGACGTTTTACACAATGCACGCGCAATGTGGTCTGTTCTATAACTTGTCTTGAGGTCGAACGCATATCGGACAGACTGGCAGGTGCTTAAAGAAAAGTCTCAAGAGCACTATTAGAACGCCCAACAGATCCTTTAGGGTTACAATGCTGTGCTTGTAGCTGCGTTACACGCCTCGAAGGTATGATAGTGCGGAGCCTCTCATCAGACATGATCACTATAATCGGTTGCAACTTTAGAACAGCACTTCCTCCTTAAAGGCCGATGCACGCAAGCCTGCTCCATTGAGCATGTTCTACAGACTTGCGTCATGGGACGGACGGCTGTTGTTACCACCTGCAGAGAATGTTGCAGAGAGCAAGAGTGGGGCTATTCCTTTAGTCGCTGAGGTGGTCAGCTGCCGCGCTTCTGTCGTCTCGACTTGCCCGACTTCTTAAGTGGTATAGATTAGGCGAGAAAGCGGTAAACATAGAAAAACAGGAAGAAGCCACTACCACTGACCGAGAAAGAAAACTAGTTTCTCGATCTGTAGTTAGATAAGTAAGCGTTCGCAATAAATGGATGAAAATAGCAAGAAATTGTTGAAGTTTTTTTATTTACGTGTATATGCTGTATGCTTCATGAAGTGCGTCAAATAATCAGCTGCTAGCGCTAGAGTGTGTACCCATTCCGTTCCCGTCTTGCGCCCTTATAAATGCGAGTACATATTTAAGTTGGGCTATGCCAGGCGTTTGCGGTGTCCGTGCGCCGGAAGGTGTTAGCTCTCCGCTCTCATCGTTTTCCCATAGCAACAACTGCGGACGTGTGCACTTATCTTCGCCCCTAGAAACCGAACAATGTGATGCAAGAGAGTGTATAAGGGCGTAGGTGCAGTGCTTTGCCGCTCCTTCTCTCGTGGTTCGCTCTCTCACTTGCCTGCGCCCCACTCTCCCGTGCGGTGGCGCCTTACTCTATACTGTTCGCTGGCTGGGTGCCTCTCAAGAACATCCGGAAACGCGCGAACACGCCACTCAGAAACACCAACGCCGAGCCGAGAATGCTGGCGCCCAACTTTCCCGCCCACTATTTCCTCTCTCTCGACGGATGGCTGGCTGGGTCTCTCTCAAGACGATGGCAGAAGTCGGTGAAGATAATGACGCTAATGCTACATTCTCTCGGTGCAAGAAATGCATTCGCATTTCCTCACGATTTCCTTCGAACAGGTAGGTTCATTTTTCTTTTCGTTTCAACGTTTTATACTTCGCGTGGGTGAGTCATTTTTCTCTAGATTTTCGTTTCATTGAAGACACTAGGAATTTGTATGACGACTGTATAACTCCCTTTTCTCTTTATTCTTTGCTTAAGAAACGACCGACGATAACGGGGGAGGGAACGATGACAAGTCTCACTACGTTGTAGATCCATCTGGCGGCGGAAAAACCCCTCCTGTGAGTAACAGTCACCCTTGCGTTGGTCGCAAGCTTAGCTCGTAAAAAACTAGTGGTGCTAACAATGAAGAAAGCGTATAGCCGAGTGGCCTCATTGTTTATATTTTCTTCTTTTTTGATTTATCTCCGTTTTTTTTATTTTTTGCTTGTTTATTTGTACTTATTTCTGTTGTATCTATTTTTGTTTTTGTCACTTGGTTTACCTGTCTTTGTTTTTGTTGGCTTTCTGTCTTTCGTGCCCTCTCTGCTCTACATATTTCTCTCTCCTTTCTCCATCTCGTGTGTCGATTATCTATCTTCCTCTCTTTTAATTATTTCTATTTTTTTCTGCTTGTTTTTATGTTGAGCTTTACTCTGTACTCTTCTTCTTTCCCTCTTCATTCCCCTCACATGTAAAGGGTACAGCCACATCAATCCATCCATCAATCGGTTTATTGCGCGAGAACAGAACGACAACAAAGAGACAAAAAAGACACGAGTACTCGCGTCCCTCTTGTCTCTTTGTTGTCGTTCTGTTCTCGTGCTATAACTATCGTCAAGTCATAACAAGTAGCCCAATCTGCCACGCTTCAACTCAGCAACGTTGGTGTGGGAGCGCGAGCTCCCCACTAGCGCATGTCGCCTTGATAAGCAGACGCTTTTAACCCTGTAATACCCATGATCAATTTTACCTTCAGGAAAATTGCGAGCAAACGCTGAACGTTTTCATTCTTCTTGTGCAGTGCATTTTAGAAAAAATATGAGTGGAATTTCGTTTGAGGCATAAATATAATTAGCATAAATTGAAATAGTTGCTACTGTATTATATGTAAGTGACTGTACCTTTTTTCATAACACGTGAAATTTGCAATAGCTGCTTATTGTGACACCTATGGTAGCTTTTAGTAGCTTTATTGAGGTATTTTATTTAATGTATCAAACATGATACAATTGGCAATATAAGGATTAATAGGTAACGCTCCTTGTTAGCAAGCTTGTTTAAGCTCTTCGCTACTTTTCCCAACGCTGATGATTCTCTAGAAAATTGGTTTCATGATTGCGGTGTCGTCGACATCAATGGCGCGTCTTCTCAGTTTGAAATTATTCCTGTCTAATCACCGTTAGGGTCATCGCGGCGAAATTAACGCAGTAACTGAATGGCAGTTGCATTGTTTTCTGCCAATGATAATGGCATAAAAATGCAACTATCACTCAGCTAATCGTTGTAGTCGTGTGAAATTCTGCCGTTTTTTTAACATTATGGGCAGGAGCAAACAGAACGACTCGAAACGACAGGCAGGCTGCCCCTGGCAGGAGGAAAAAAAGAGAGCCACGGTTGGGGCGTGACAACCAAGCCTCGTTTTTTACTGCATCTACAATGATGTCACCTTGCGCCAATAATGAACACTGCGCTCAAAGTGCGCATGTCTGCATCCCCCAAAAAACAAACAAACTAACAAAAAAAAACTCGGGGCCCTACGAGCACGTCATAATCGGGCGCTGTATAAACATTCTTAACAATGGGGCAAGTGCTGATGAAAACATAATGTCACCCAAATAGAAGAACGCTCTCACACTTCAACTCACTCACATGCCCCCACACTGACTGTGGAAGACGCCGTACGGTCAGACGTCCGTGTCCCATTGATAATGAAGACCTAGGGCTACCTTTCTCGGGCAAGGTAGCACTTGACGAAATCGGCTCCAGCGAGCACATTCTTGCTGGATGGAGGATGCTTACACACAGAACACGACACTATACAGTTTTATCATCCCGCTAGGATGACGAGTGGAAGCCGGCTCAGGATTTCTGATTGTTCTGCGAGGCCGAGTGCGTTCATCGCTCATGTTTCAGCAAACGCTGTCGAGGACACTGATCACAAGAAAAAATCGCCGAAAGGGCACCAGGTAATGAGAAGCACATGCGATCATAAACTGCCAAATAATACAAAGGGAAGCACCATGATAAACGCGATGACGCAGTGTGACATCTTGAAGCAAGGGGAAAATTTCATATACAGATCCCCTTAGACGGCAGCCACAGGAATGTGTGCATGAATTTTGTTTACCGTGGACACACGCCATGCATATGTGCTTACAAGGTTTGGTGCCAGTTGGCACCATGCATTTCCTGTTTCGTTTCAGCTGTAGCTTCCTCGAGCGTCCATGGTGTACTATAGATGGGCTCTGCACACACGGCGCAAGCGCGTACGAGTAAATGCGTCAGTATGCACCACAAAATACGTCAATCCGCGAGCAGTGTTTGAGGCACTGTAGATGAATTTTCGAGTCATTCCTGTCTCTCTGACCGAGCGCGAGATGTGGGGACTTTGGCACTCGAAACTATATAGATGACTCAAAGCTTCACGGCGTGCAGAGCCGTGGTGCTTCTACAAAGGTAGATCCATCGAAGACGACTTCTGGAGGAGGCCACAATCCTGGCGGGCAGACGACTTCTGGGGGAGGTCACAAGCCTGGCGGGAAGACGACCTCGGGGCATGCTCCGACCCATGGCGGAAAGACCATAAGACCCGGACCTATCGTGACAAAGCCAGGCACATCGGAGCCTGGTCACCATACCAGTGTTACCCCCAGAGGACCGACCCATAAACCTACGACTACTACTCCACCTCCAATCATCGGTTTGTATCTGTCCGGACATTGTACAGCAAGCAGGGTTTTCTGACGCTGTGGGGACAAGTATACAAATGAGCATACACGCGTCCTCGAAAAAACAATGATACATCCTTTAGATGGTCTAAAATATATTTAAATAATCTATAGTTTGTCTAAATCAACTTTTGTAAGGGCAGAGGCAAAAAAAAAAGTGGGGACCCGAGAACTTTTTCATAACAAGCTGTGAAAGGGCGCTTTTTATGTACCTATGTTTTTGCGTCTTTCTGTCTTATACCGCCGAAGAAATATCAAAGCATCCTCCTGTATCATTTGGAGGCGAATGAACTACGTAATCACTGGTAGATGATGGGCTCTGGTGTTATGCGCATTGTAGTTTCTGTACACACTTGTTCCCGAGCTTGCTGTCTCTCTCTTGCCTCTCATTCGTAATTCAGGTGCAGTGTAAAAAAATTGAAGATGTTCTCGTGAGTATTCTCATATCTCTCGCATTTCATATTCCTCTATTTTGTTTGCACTGTATTTAACTGTTCGCCACGAACAACGTTTAATTTAATCCCGATGGACAAGCCTGCTTTCTATAATGTTCGAGGGCCCTCCACCACACCGCGGTGAAAGACGAGGAGGTGCTTTTCTCCTTTCTTTCGCTATTGTTCACACAAGCAATGCATCCTCCTCACCCCTTACTTCTTAAAAGCAAGTGAACAATGTCAGCAATATGCGCTATAGCCTATCAGGTTTTAAAGCATCTCGGCTAGGTGCTGTTGACACCGCTTGCGCAGTTTTAAACAAACCAAATGAAGTGTTAATTGATTCATCCATCGCGCACGATATTCTTGCGAGGCAAGGAAGAACGGATGAACGACTGCTTGGCGAAATAGTGCAGGAGACAAATGACACTTTATATTTCATGTATATGGACCAATCGAGAGCATGTACGTTATAAACGTCACGGGAACTGCTGTCTGCGTCACAGAAGTGCACAAGAAGGATAATAAATATCAGGAGAGAATATTGCGCTTGCTTATTTTTTGTATTTGTCCCGCTGGGTGAGTGGTCCTTTAACGGAGCCCTCAACACTGCTTAAACTAGCCATAGAATAGATTTGCTACAGGCACTCGTGAATTCACTGCTGTAAAATGTTTTCGAATCCACCCCCAACAAGCGGAGTTCTATTTATCGCATGCTGCAATTGCATTCTCTCTTCTCTCGCCCCAATGAAAGCGCTGGAAGCTAAGCAGGGAGGGATGGCATGGAGAAATCAGGCGTGTCGCGCACGCCTCACGACTATGAGCACTTTTTCCTTTTTTTTTCTTTTAATACGCGGCTTTTCAGTGCGATGGCAGGCGTGTGTGTGAACAAGTCGCGGCCTCCCGCGGCGATCTCTGTAACGACCGAGCGCGCCATGTTTAATTCAGCCAATTGCTCAACCAACGGCTGTGACGCATGAATAATGAGCATCTTCCGTCATTTGTCAAGAGAAGAGAAAGCAATTCTTTGAATTTGAGAATTCAAAAGGAGTTCCATGTTACATGCTCCACTATATTACGCTGATCTGTATTCTGGTAGACTCCACGCCTTCAGGTATTAGAGAAAGATTATTGGTCAGCTGCCAGTTTGCGATATAATTACTTGCTACGTGTTGCCCACTGGCTGAAAAAGTGTGTTCTACACTCGCCGTCGTGGCTACTAGCGGCGCTGGAATTTTTCAGGATTGAATGGATATATATGGTTCATAATGTGGACGGGGTATGCCTGCCGCTGTAGCTCAGGTGGCAGAGTGTTACAAATTACTTGCCAGTGCACGGAAGTTTTCCTTCTGCTTTTATTTCTGCGGTTTAGATTACATTTACTAGATGCAACATTCCGTATACTTTATTTAAACCATTGTCTATTAGTTCTTGCTAATGTTGAGTTTGACAGACACGATTCCTAAAATTTCCCCTTCTTTCCTTTAACACGAAAAGGTTTACTTGAAACACGGGTCTGTGTGTTCACGGAGGTTGATGTTGCTGAGATATCTCTGCCATGTTGGCAAGCCGCTTTCGCTAGAGATACGTCAAATGTTGGGACCAGCAGACTTTTACTCTCACGAGCTGTTTTATCATGACACATTTTTGAGGTGCACAGGCCTTCATTGTTGAGCTTAGAGGTGATCTGGCCCCCACTTTCAATCACACGATTATTTTGTTTTGGTGCACATTTGCACATTTCAACTAATAGAAATTTCCGAATTGTTCTTGTAGAAGTAGGAACACGAATTTTGGTGCATTGTTTTAAATGAAAAGCCGAGTGCCGAGAACTCTAGAAAGAGTATCATTACACTTACAACGCATACATACGTACATGCATACACACATACATACATACATACATACATACATACATACATACATACATTCATACATACATACATACATACATACATACATACATACATACATACATACAAAGAACTTTAATAAAACAATGCATTGAATATATTCTGACTACTCTTAATCTAAACCATCGATTTCTATTTTGGTAAGGATGCGGCGGCTTTGAACTGACATGTTAACAGAAGTCTGACGTCATTAGAATACTGCAATTCACCACACACCAGCAATAGTTGTCATGTTGCTGTCAGTCACAGGTGATTCACCTAAGCAACGATGAGTTAATTGCCATCCGGAGACACTGACAGCAATTTCTGCGATTCGGGCGTCATGCAGGGCGCAGACTTTGAAGCGCAGTGAACTGTCCTTACTTGCGATAATGTACGTTGAGATAGGGCATGGTTTCAGATGTTTACAGGAGAAACCTTTGGAGTAAATGTTTGATACGTGTTGTCCCTCTCAGTTGTGCGGAGGAGAGTGTTGATATTGCACACAATGGAAATAAAACTGCCCTTCTTGGGATAGCTCCAAACCATGTTAGTACTTGTTTAATGTGATGTCTGATGGTCCACGCATCTTGTAAACCTGAGGGTATTTCCGTTGATGTGAGGTAAAGTTGCACGTAGTAGAAGCCTTTGAGCTTCCAAAGACGGGCACGGACATACATGTTCCCCAAAGCCGTCAGTGCACTAGATGGTATCAGCCAGAACGTTTTCATGCATGTCAAAGCATGTGAGTTCTCTTCTATTGCGATGTCTCATTGCCTGCGCATCTTGTCAACTGTGAGGGCATTTCCGGTGAAGTAAGCTAAAGTTGCATGCTGTTCAAGTCTTGATCTTCCAAAGAGGGGCACTAATATCCATGTTCCCCAAAGCCGTCAGTGCGCTTGACGGTATCGGCTATAAAACGCTTGCTTGCTTGCTTCTATGAATATGCATGGGCGAATACTACACGAAGACACAGATGTAGGGAGGCTAGTCGGCCAGGTGTAGGGAAGCCAGTTGTCACAATATTTGAGGTGGTAACCTTATGTGGAATGTACGAATAGAACAGATGTCAGCGGTATAGACTTTTTACTTGTGATTTCTGCACTGAAATCTGTTCTTTTGTTGCTGCACGTATTTCTTTCAAAAATGTGCAAGAAATTTGCTCCAGATATTGTTGACAAGATTTACCGGGCATGGAGCGCCTAAAAAAAAAAACGGCAGGAACGTAGTTAACAGGGCTCATTCATATGAATGTATTGTCGTCAAGTCGTGAAAAACAAACAAAACCACAAAGCTGATGAAACACAGCAACTCGAGCAACCACTCACATTCAATTGAAGCGTTAGTTTCACAAAGAAGCACTTATGAAGAAATACCCGAAATCACGTAGAGCACGTGCAAAAAATTTTTTTACGCTATTCCTACAATGAATCCCCTAAATTTCTACACATAACTAAGCCTCGCCCTCGCATGTTTGCCAGAAAAGCACTCGCCATTCAACGGAAATGAAAGACCAAAATGTGTAATGTGAACGAAATTGCATAATATACACATTGGTGCCTGCAGAAGTGAGTGACTCCTGTTTTGCCATCTTGTGCAGCGACAAAGATGCCCCTCGTGTGCACAGTGAGCAGCGTGGGCAGCGCACAAATCCTGCTGCCTCAGTTGCATGTGTGCTCTTACGTCTTCTTCACGCACGTCATGTCGAGGAACAAACGCCTGTACGCCTCGGATGGCAGTGGGGCATTTCAGGACTTCGCTCGCGCCATAGAAGCGTCTGGTGGCTACACTGGTGGAATCTCCTTTGACATGCGGTAAGTGAGCATAAGACGTTCGGAAAATACTTTTTAAACCCCCCCAAAGTACCATCGACAGCATGAAGACAAAGTATTCATGATTAAAAAGAAGCAGGACAGCAGAAAAAGCTATATGGACGTACACTCAGACATATAATAACGCTGTTTGTCTGCGCTCGCTTGTTTCTGTTTGATAGTCCATCGTTTTTTGCACTGTTATATTTTTTGATCATAGAAAACCAACTGGCCTGATTTAACGCAATCGACATGTAATTCAAAACATAATTTTTCTTTAAAGTGTTTCGGTTCTGACGTAATCGCGCATGGTGATCTATATGACAAGAACACCTGTAGATTATATCGCCAAATGTAGTTCGTCACGTACCATGGCGTCATGCGATGATGTTAGTGCTTGACGTGGTTCCTTGGTCAAAAGTAGGCTCATCACGGAGGCAGTGCGAGAAGCTGCCCGGCGAGGTGCAGGTAGCTTGCTGGGCCATCGATTCAAGAGGCAATGCAAAACGCCGATGAGCACCGAAAGCCTTCGGAGGAGAAAGGGGCAGGATAAAATGGTTTTCCCCCTCTAGTATTTTCAGGCGTATGTATGAGGAACATTGAGTATTCCTTAACATGGCTCTCGTACGACTGTTATATGTCACAATGACACAATATAGGCTACCTTTTTTTATTCGTTATCAAAATCAAAAGTTGGTGCGACGCAAAGTATTCGATAAAAACTAGCGGTGCCTTGAACATTTCATTCGATGCCGGAATCAACCGCACAAGCTTTACAGAGAAAAACATACAGGCACACACCAACTTTTCATGCATGAGAAATGGCTTAGGCCTTCTTTTCCGCAATAGGCGGCCATAAGTACGAAAGTTGGTAAATAGGCGCGACGTTTTGAGTAGTGCAGTTATGCTTCAGGAGCACAATGAGCTGCACTCTGTATGGTGATCAGCCACAGTAAGTCGGTTTAGAGTTTGCAAGTTTTCATATGCATATAAAGTGGAAATTCAAGCGGAACCTCTTTGTGCCCAGGTACGGCATCAACGAAAAAACTGGGGCAGCCTTACTGCCTACTGCCTTGGAGGAGGCCCGCACTGAACTGCTCGAACTGTACAACAAGAGCAACATCAAACACTACGGCATCCTCAATTGCATCACAATGCCAGGTCTTATGAGCTATCTCGTGGCGGTTCTGCCCAGCACGTTTTCGGTGAGAAGTATAGTCATGCCTCTCGACAAGCACAAGGACAGTCGTTTCTTACTTGTTTCCGCTGTTTTTGCCAGGTTTCTGATATTTATTTTCCTGTGTGTGCAGTGTACCAAACCACTAGTGGTAATTAACAATACTTGTGCCTAATTGGCTATGGTAAAATCTATCTTAATGTATCAAGTGGCAATATATTATTCTTATTTCATCAAAAGCATATTCTTGAGTTTTCAAAGAAGAAACACCTTAAAGTGTCGTCATTATTATTTTCATAATAATTCTTCGCCTATCCTAGGTCTACTGCAGGCTGAACGCCTCTGCCAACGATCTCTAATTTACTATATGTAGAGCAAACTACATACATTTACACCAGCGAATTTATCAATTCACCTCTTTGAACAGGGTAATGAATGATAAAAAAACACACTGCCAGAACGAGCCTTTATACGCTGTTTTGTCCGAGTCCATTGCGGTGGATTAGCGATCACGGCACTAGGCTGCAGACAGGATGGTCGTGAGGTCGATCCCAGTCGTAGCGGTCTTGTTTCAATGAAAACAAAATGCTACAGGCCTGTAGGCGTGTATTCAAGTGTACATTACATAATCATAGATAGCCATGACTTCCGGAGCCATCTAATACGGTGTCTTTATTATTAAATCCTTGTTATGGTATTCAAAACTTCAAGACCTATAAAACTTGGCGTCTAAAAACTTGTACAACGGAACAAGCAAAACGGATGATGCCTAGTTTTGAAATCTTTCACGAAGTTTCATTACAGTTCTAATTCACGAATCGTGGTACGCTGTTCTTTTAAACTGAACATGGCGTATACTGAAAGGCCTCCGAATTCCTTCGGGTGTTTTTCAATTGTTGATTACTTGCTCAGCGCGAGTAAATAGGAGCTAAAATTTGTAGTATAGTGGTGTCGCCATAAAAAAACAACTTCTTGAAAGAATTTCCTTTTCAAATAAACGAGACGTGCAACTTGCACCAGCTCATATATGAAGCCATTTAAAGTTTTTCAAATGAAAACAGAGAAGCAGGGTAATTGAATGATTTACGTATCAGCAGCCTTTCTACCACAGTAGATTATGAAACTCAAATTCACCTCAGAATAAGGCACTTTGTCTTTTATGCAACAAAGCACCACGAACAATGAGGTGCTTGCATTATGGCAGTGTAATAAAGAAGTAGATCAGTGCAAGGACAGCAACATCGAGTGCGCAGCAGAGGCTAAAGTGCTACTGCACTGTGCACAGTACTGCAAACTATAGCTCAAGAGATCTAGTGAAATGAGTCATTTTATGACAGTAACGCTATAATTACAAGATTTACCACCCGTAAAAAATAATGTCGTTAGGATTTCAAGTATGTATACTTGTGTACTGCTGCGTCCGTTCATTTACCATAATCCACACTGCCATGAACTACAAAAATGAGCTATTTTTATTAGGAAACAAAGTAGTCAAATCTATAAAGCTTCGGTTGCTACCTACGGCAAGTTGATTTTTCTTCCTCCGCAATCCTTTGCCAATTAAAGTTCAAAAGTTAAAGCATCCATATACTTTGGCATAAACGTCTCTTTCCCTCTCTTTCTTGTGATTTGGTTAGGTGGCATTGACATTCACAGTTTATGATGTCGCATAACTTACTGCTTTCGTCGCAACGTCCAAGCCAGAGCGGGACATGGAAATGACTCGTGCGCCGTGTGTCTTTTTTTACATGTGCAGAAAATGAGATCGCTGCAGAGAGGCGACCCGAACGGTGTGATTGTCCTGGCCTTTGGCGCATTCCAAGTCAACGTCTCTTCTGACTGGACAATGTATTATCGGCGGTACTTCCAGGAACTTGGAAAGTGAGGACATCACGCACGTTTGTTTAGAGGTGTTCGATTTGCAGAATTACGTTCCGCAAAACGATGTGCTATAGTTTTTCAGTGTACAGTCAAAAGTCCTAATAACGAAATTATCACCCTTCGCAAGTCGTTTTGTTAATGAAATGGGTCATTCCGTAGAATCAAGACGGAAACTTTTTTTTGTCCTTCTAAATGCAGAACTTTAATCAACCGTCATTGTTTAAAGCTATGAAGCATCGGACCAGACAAGAACAAACCCATACAAATCACACCACATCCAACCCACCTGTAGTGATTTATTTACGCTGATATACTTAAGACATCAGGAAGCAGGCGCAGGGAAGCCCTAGCTACGGACGCTAGCTTGCTTTATTCATGAGTTTTAATTCTTTTTGGCCGAGCGCTATCGACCAATGCTATTTCTTATTAGCTGAGCGCTTCCACACACGCCTACTGCAGCCGTTAAATTAGTACAAACTTCAATGACCTCCCCTTTCGTCTTGTTACAATTAACACGTACCATATATGCTTATTCAAACACTGCACACTTCTGTGTACCTGCTGCCGTGAAAGTTGTGCAGATTTACCCAAGCAGTCACTTGTTTCTTTTTTTCAGTGACCAATTTTATTGAGGGAACAGGAGTTTGTAGTACACGGAGGGGTGGCTGGCAGGTCACTGAGAGCATGATCACTCAATGTGCCACTACAACGCGGCATACTTTGGGAAAGCAGGTGGGAAGGGAGGGGTGATGAGTGAAATATACCATGGGGTGAAAACTTTCAAAGCCCCGGCATTCTCTGCAGGACAGCAGAAAAGTACGCATATATTTGGCCAGTCAGATGTTAGCCATTATTTCAATGCACAGATATGTAGTACAATTGTCGAATGACGCACACAGCTTAAGCATCGGCGTACTCTTCCTAGCCGTCATCCTCGCTACCGTACAAATGGCGCATATACGGCCAGCCTCAGCGGCGTCGAACTACACTTGGTTGCTACCATTGCCTCCGCACTCCTATAGGCTGAAACAAAAACTTAAGAAAAGTGAAATTAATGTGGCGTTTAGAGTCGTCCCTCTCGTTCCGTGCCTACTACGCTTTTTAGGCGAGAGCAGTTCACTTGGTTGATCTCCTCTACTCTCGGCGGCGTGAAAGTGCTCTAGCTCGCTCTGCCACTGTGTGACGGTGGTAGAGCGAGGGTGGTCTGAACGAGTACATATACTCCAGCTGGAGCCCCAAAATATGCTGACACACTCTGGCAAACGCGTTTATGAGTGATCCTGCCCTCTCAACGAAAATCGCCGTACAATTGTAACTTACCGACATCGAAAGGCGAACGCGGCGTCAGGGCCCATTCCGCAAGGAAGGATCGAAATCGGCCTGCTTCGGAAATGCAGGTCAGGTGGATGCAGGTCAGTCACGTAAAGCCCTGACAGTCTGCCGATATGCCAGGATGCGGAGAAATCAAGGGATACTTTTGCGAGTAGATGGATCGAGAAAGTAGCAAACAGACCATCAGGGTAGTGAGGTCACCGTAGCCTCTAGCATTATGTGGTGCGTACGAACGCTATTGATCTGCAGTCCGGTGTTCCCTTCATGTACACGGCGTGCAGCATGGTCAAAGTAAAAGCATTACAGTGGCAAGGATGCCCAGACGTTTTTAATGCGACAACGTTACAGCGTTGACTCGGAGAAAAACCGCTCTCTCTTTAAATTATGAAGAATTCACTTTTGAGGCTGGTTCAAGAAAGCACTTCGTTTAGGCGGGTTTGCTGACCACATTTGTTCACTAATACTTATGGATGAGACCATAAAATCCCACGGAAATTTATCGGGGAATGACATTTTCTGGGTTTGATGGAAAACTTTGTAAATTAAGCTTGGTTATATCTAGTTCTAGCTTTAAATCCGGTAAGACTTCTCTTTGGAGTTTAATTGAGCTTGAAAATTCACCCAGGTTTAGAGTCGCAACCATGCTCTTTCTTTTTTTTGCCTTCCATGTCTATATATGGTCGTCCTTTATGAAAGGGAACACGCGAACGTGTGGCCGGCACTCTGCGGAGGCTGCCTACAGCACCATCAACCGACAAGTGAAGAAAGCACGTTCGCTTTTGGCGTCCTCTATTGCCAAGCAATGTAACGAGTCATGGCCAGTAGACAAGCGCTGCTAGATTACGTTCCCTTCCTCCGCGCGTGGTGAGTGATATCGGGCGATTACTGCTGCTTGCGCCGTAGCCGAGCACAGCGTTTGATATTTGATACGATGGCAGTGGACTACGCTAGGCGTGAGCAGAGGGCAAGTGCAATCTCGCAGCGCTTGTCTACCCGCCATCACTCGCTATAATTATGTTTAGGGGCGAAACAGAGAAGTTTATTGCAAACTGGTAACAACATTTCAGGTGAGTACAACCGTCTGGTGTAACAAAATCACTTGAAAAAACTACTTTTCGCAGCACCCGTTCGTCCCTCGTGGCCGTAGTAGTAGTGTGTAACAAGTATAAATTCTGACCCCCAAGGTGGTGCCGGTGAGAAATTTCTTCTGTGCGTTGTTTAACAATAAAAGATAGTGCTCAATGTACATGCCAATGGCTGCTAAGGGGGAATGAGAGACAGGAGAATCCGGCTTTTAGTTAACGCGCACGCTGCGAATTTTTTATTGTTCAACAACGCATAGAAGACACGAAAGGTTTGCAACGTTATACTCGCTAGGCGTAACCTGCTAGGTTTCAGAAAGGTTTAACGAGCGTCGGGCCACAGTGCCATGAATACAGTGAACTAGTATATACCATTAACTTGAGGTGGTTAAAGGTGGGAAGTAGACACGAAGCGCAAGCCGTGAGAAAGTGTGCGTGTGCCTCCTCTCGTTGAGTGCTTGGAATATCCGCTGGATGGCGGTGCTTCTATATGAGGAATATATGATGAAAAGATGCGAAATTGTTGTACTTGGAGTGTTGAATAGGTGGACGAATGGACACAGGGACAGATGGAGGATGGACGCACGGATGTCTGCACGGACGAATGGACGCATGGACGAGCGCAGGCGCGGATGCATGGAAGAAAGCAGTGACGGACGCACGGATGAACGTGCGGGCGCATGAACAGACGCACGCACGGACGCGTGGATGGACGCACGGGCGGCCACACAGACGCACGCATAGATGGACGGAAGCAAGAACGAACAAACGGACGGATGCTTCGTCCCACTATCCATCATTCTCTCCGTGGATATGCTGTTATTTTTTTCCAACAGATGACGCTGAAAAGGAACGTGTTTTCTTTTGCTGTCGGTATATGGTGCTGTAGGCAGCCACTGCAGAGCGCAGGCCACGCGTTCGCGTGTTCTCTTTCATAAAAAACGACAGTGTACAACTGTTTGTCTTACCAAAAAAAAAAGAATTATTTAGACAGCGAATTTTTTTAAACAGTGTTCTTTAGCAGCGATTTGAATTCAATCAAAGAATAATAAGAAATTCGGCATGATTCAATTTGAGCTTATTGATTTAAGTTCGCTTTTTTTATGTTAGCGATGAGCTGTTGATTCTCTTGAACTTACTGCTGTTCGCAGGGCAGGTAGAGGCATCCTACGCCGAGGTTTCTCCGCATGTTACTTATGTCATCCGGAAATAGATGTAGTGAAAAGCTGTCTGTACGTAGGACCCCTTATTCTTTCATTAATTGATCATCATGTACGAAACTTCAAGTCAACGCTGGCCATGCCTTCTTACAGCGCCTGATCTTCTCATTTAATTCAGAAAAAGTAGCAGCAAAAGGCGAAATCTTCCAGGGTAGAAAAGCTGTGATTGCTCTGTGACGTTTGACAATGAATTGAGTGCCGCCTAAAGCATAAATACTACTGTGCACGTAATTAGGAAACGTGCAAGAAGCAGCAATTTACAGGTGTAGCAGATTAAGTGTACTGTTAAGAAGGCAAATGTGGCGTACTCGTATTTCAACAACATATCTAAAACGTTTTGACTACCCCAGACAAAGAGCCTACAATGAATTTAGGAGCATTACGCATAGCTGTCAGTGTACCGGTAAACAATCAACTTATTGCTGAAAAAGTTTGATTTTGTTTTTTCTTAGGGTACACTAAAATACATCATGCAAAATTTTAGAATTACCTCGGGCAGAGAACCGTCATAAAACTGTGGTGCATTAAGCATAACTCCTCTTAACTAAAACAGCATCCCAGTAAACACTAAACTTATGAGACCACAAAGTTTGATTCCGGTTTTGTATTTTTTTTCTTCTCATTTCTGTTACAAAGCTGGAAAGAACGGAATGCGCTTAAATGAGGAGCATGACGAATTGTTATTATTCATTGGTTATTCAGATCTTACTTTTCTGTATTGTAGTTAGAGGATGCTCAGTGTGCTCAGTGCATGTTTTCGATGTGTCGATAGCGGCGTTCTTTGTTCATCTCATAATCTGTCAAACACGCTCTCTCTCGCACACACACACACACACACACACACACACACACACACACACGCACACGAACACAAACAAACAAACAAACAAACCAACAAACAAACTCAAGCGTTCCTTCCGAGAGCACTTTTAGGTTGACAAATATGCTGTTATTTCTTTCTGCTTTCCTACCATCGCAATGACAAACAGCTACGACGTGGATATCCTGATCGCGGTTACCAGTGAAGAGGGTCAGATAGGAGACAAGGTCTGCTACGCCGCACCGACGAGCGTCTGGAACACTACAAACACCAACTTCTCCTCTATCGTGAGTACCCGCAAAATTTTCCTTGCCGCCGATGAATAACAACAAAAAACCCTACGTTTAGCATGTAATCTGTCCTACCGAGTCGTATTACGCCTGTTTATTCGGTGAATAATCGCCAAGAATAAATAGTACCTACGGCACACGCACTATCCAGCGCACTTTGAAGATCGCATTGTGCACTTTCAGGATGGGGAATTCATAATCTTTTTTGGTTTTTATTTTTTGAGCGAAGACGAGCAAACGCACACTGGTAGGCAAAACTAGACAAGTGGCAATGGTTTTCCCTCAAGCGCACAATGGTCTATGTGATGAAACACGCAATGCCTCAAACGGTAGATCGAAGAGGCCACGTTTTTCGGCCTCTGCCTATGATTGTCGACATATTTGTGCTTGAACACTTTTGTAGCTCTGACTTTTTATAAGCTTTTATGTTGCTAGTTTTATTGAGGGGAAAGTAGGCTGGGCTCACCATGTTTCCATATTGCCACCATTGATGAATGAGCCAATGTGGCTCATACTCGTTTTGGGGCCGCGAAGAAGAAGAGAACATTTTGGTTGCTCTGGTTTAGGTGAACTCCTGACTGTAGGTCTTGTTTTGCTCGTGACATTACTGATGGAGGTGCTGGGTAGACCTGAATAAGAGCAACCAAAATGTTCTCTTCTTCTTCGTGGCCCCAAAAAGAGTATGAGCCACAGGGGCTCGTTCATCAATGGTGGCAATATGTTCTTATACAAAGTTCAGTACAGCGGAAAAAAAATATTTGAGAACAACAATCCTGGCACTCGTATATCTTTTGGTATTCGTGGATAATACGGTTCCCAGGTGATCTCCAATTATTCTTCTTTTGTGCGAGTACCTTCCTTACACACATTCTAACGAGTTCTGCCGCCAACGCGGGTTCCAGTTCCAAGGGTACTTTCAGCTTGGACATTATCGCCTTCGCAGGAGAGGCATTCCAAGCTGCTCCTCGACTCGCAGCATTACCCGAGAAGCAGTCTGTACGTGGGTCTTTCGTTCGAGATGGGGGTCAATCTGTACCAGATGTCGCATAATGATACTGCAATAGAGGATGCTCCATTTGCTCCGTGTGATCAGTACACGCAAGTCGCATATGAGCAGGTAAGTGTAAAGAGCCTGCTTGACACGGTCGAGCCGCTGATGGCATATGAAAGCGCTGTAATAGTAAAGCGATCCCCACATATGTTATAGTTTGACCAGTTCGCATGACGTATGCTCAGTCATATATCGCTATGATATAGAACGCAGCAGTGTAAACTAGCCCGGTTTAGTGGAGTCCCTTTTCGAGGCTTTCACGTAGCCTGTTAGCAGGACCAGGCCTGCTTTAGGAGGAGGCACTTTCGTGAAATTGAAAGGGTTGAGCTGTGCCCGTATAGTTTATTGAAACAGGGAGCAAGTGTACCAATACTATGCCGTGGAAATCTTGCCATACATAAAATGAATATCGGAATGTGCACGTTTCGATACTGTCTGTTATGTTCTCAGTACAGTAAATCCACGCTGTATAAATGCCAGCGTAGTATTTGTCGTGCAGTGAAGATTGATAATGGCGCTATCTATCGGCTACGCTGAAATAGCTCAGCGAAATTTCGTAATGCCAAGCAACTTCCTCAAAAAAGAACTGCCATCGTGAGCCCGCTAGCATCGAGATGCCACACCGAAAATTAACACCCACTTCTGAAAAAGAAAACTTCTGCCGACAGACAATAACATTTTTCGACGCCGCACCGTGTCGAATTTCGTACAGGACAAGGTCGTTCTTTTTTTCAATGCGAAATTCTTTACGATTTCTTTTGAAGCTTAGTGCTGAAATCGAGTAGGCGACGTCCGTTCATTTCATATATTAATGTAGAGCTTGATTGACAAGAAGCAAAACTAATTATTGCCAACAACGTGGACATAAATGTCGAATAAAAGCGCATCATGGGCTCCTCCTTAGACAGCGTAGGCACTTTGTTTCTTGTTATCATCATGTTTTGACACGCTGGATTTTCCGCAGCCCTGTGCGTTTTTTTTTTGCTTGAACGATGTTGCACAGAACGCCAAAAAAGTTGCGTGTTTCCGATTGGCGTTAAACGCATCGTCAATGCCTAAATTGGCGTTGGCTAATGCCACAGAAACAGTGATTAGATATCCCTGTACCTGTACACGCAGGTCTGCGATCCACACGTGAGACTGAAAACTCTTAACAACGTCGTTGAATCGGGAGTCATCTCTAACTATGTCTTCTTCTACGACAGCTGGGACACCATAAAAAAGAAGGTGAGTCTGCGAACATATGCAGACGTTTTTGGATCATGCGCTGATGGGATATTTTTTTATGCTGCGTAATTTAGATATTTCAAGATGAATATTACTAAGTCAGTAATATTGTGACTTTGTTTTTTGAGATATTTTTCGAAAACTGAAATGTATACATGCCGCTAAGAAGATGAAAGAGCTAATTCGAAAAAAAATTGGTTATCTGAATGTTCACTAATAATTCCGAATGTTTAGAATAGCACCGGAAAATCATTGTGTTGCAAAAAAGATTCTGCTTTTTAAACGCTATATTCGCATTTAGAAGAGTTTCAAGTATGCCACAAAAGATTGCGATAATTTTTTCGCAACGCAAACCACCTTTTTGGACGGTAGTGGCTCTAATGCAATAGTTACCGGTGACATGGCAGCTGCGGATGCGGCACATAAACTTTGAGAAATTACAGGAAGTGTCACAGTCATCTTAAACATGCTCTCGATAAATTAAATAAATGGGTATAAATATGCTTTCTGCCAATAATATCACATATATGAGGAAAATCGCAAACACTGCATCACTGCAACTGCTGGATTTCACTCCACGCATGAAATTCTCTATTTAAAAAATGGACGCTGCTAAACTAGGATACTTGAGTCAACGCTTCAAGGATGAAATGACCAGATCATGTTATGCGTCCACTTGTGACAAAAGCGGTAATGACCTTTGAAAAGACTGCTCTCGAGATTTGGACAAAGGCTGCATTTGCTGAACAGAATATATACTTCCGAAAGGGCAATATGGCGACAGAAAAGCAGCCTAAGAACAAGCGCACTTTTTAGTAGTTTGTATACTTTCGTACTAAGGAAGTTTGAAATTAAACTGGTGTCAGTATTGTCTTATTTATTAGACCAAGCCTGATAGCAGCGAGGGCTTAGATATAGACCCTTTCATGAATGTGTGTGTGGGCCGCCATAGTGGCTTGTTAACCTAAGTGTTTGTATGTTGAACACCTCAACGAACATTGTTAGAATAGGCGCATACGCACAGAAACAGTTGGGTTCGTTCATATGATGTTTCATGGGCTTATTAATTCCCGTCGCGATGTGCAAAAACACGAAAACATGGGCTTAAGAGCCCAGAATGGTGGCGCCCATTTGCCTTGCGGAAACTAGTCTACACAGGTGACAGCCTGAACAAGGCTCGCAGTCCGGGCAGCGTCTGGGCATGTAACTCAAAGAAAAATCGTTCATTCATTCTTCATTTCATTTCACTTTATTTCCAAT
This sequence comes from Rhipicephalus microplus, assembly GCF_043290135.1. Lineage (NCBI taxonomy): Eukaryota > Metazoa > Arthropoda > Arachnida > Ixodida > Ixodidae > Rhipicephalus > Rhipicephalus microplus. Next base: position 120,462,721 of record NC_134705.1, on the reverse strand, counting down.
TCCAACATGATAGATAAAAAACTGTTTGGACCCATAGCCAAATGCTAGAATAGGGTCCAATGATGCGATACAAGATGGCACAGTATCCAAACGATAGCACAATGCAACAATAGTGGGTATGTCCCAATGAATAAAGGGGAAGAGGACGCACGCTGTCGCCTTGCTTTCAGGGTTCCTGTTATTTACACTCCTTTCGATTCCTACAGTATTTGCGATGAAGGCGAAAATGCTCGAGACCCGGGAACTATGGGGTCACTATATAAAACAGCTGGTGACCGAAATTTCCAGGTCCCAGCACTGTACGCAGCCTCCCAGAATAATTTTGGGGTGACATTGACAGCCAGCAATTCCATTACAATATATATGCTTTTGTGTTGACTCATTGTCAAGGTAGTTCATTTCACGACAGACGTTCCCTACAGTAGAGTGTAGTGGTGGTAGAATAATATATGACGGTATTTTATTCCAGTAATACTTCCAGTGATCGCGATCACTCTATATAGTATATAAAGAGAGCTCTGTTTATATATTTATTCATTCTACTTTCAGCAAGGATATGTTTACTGTTTATTTTATTTAAAGTACGCATTTTTGTATTATGATTGCATTACAGCGAGATGTTTTTACATTTTCGCGTTATCTACTCACCATTATTTCTGACACTGGAACCCGTGTAGAATAATATGTACTGTTGAACTTTCCGCTTATATTGTACACTGATGTGTTCGTTTTGCTTTGCTCCCGATGTGGCTCCACTTTTGTAGTCAGGCAATTACTCAGCCTTACGCGGCAATTTTGTATCAAATGTAAGTTTGAATAAACGAAGCGTTACTTACCTAAACCTTACTAACATAAAAATGGTTGATTACATGTTGACTGCTTCTGTTGCGACTTCTTGTGACAGGTTGATGCTGTGTTGAGCCTAAAATTGCCACCAAAGATCGCCTGGCTCTTGTACAACACTCACTTCTCTATGACTCCCGGAACGTGCATTTCGAGCTTCGACAGGGAGCGGAAGCTGCGGGACTACCTGGCCAGCAAATAATAAACATTAACCGCGGAAGTCCCCGTAGTGGCACGTATCAATATAAGGTTTACGATGAATGTGCTTTTGGTGCTGTGTAAGTGATGTGTGAGCGCCGCGTTCATAGCCCCTAGTTATTTCCCCTTTACCTAAGTAAGCACCAACAACGGCATTTTCTCTCAGCCCTCTCTCACACACAGCCAGCCTCTGCCACAATTATTTGTCTAACTATGTCTAAGTACATTAGCGACGCATACTTAAGTAAATGAGATGTGCCTTTCTCCTCCGGTGAGCAGACGAATCGTTTCACCAGGTGCTGCCAAAGGCTTAAGAAGACCATAATTGCCGAAATTGAGCGTTAGGCAATGAGATTCTTCTGAGGTTCCTCGATGCTTGTCGGTACTAAAGAAAGAACAGGGAAAAATGTAGGCACTTTAGTGGCGTCTTATTTCGTGGCAGCTGCTTTTCACGAAACCCCTTTTGGAGGGTGGCATCGACTAATCGCATCTTTCGTCTTCTCTCTGGCGCTCGTCAGAGTTTCAGTCAACTGGCAGGCGCACTTCCAGGCCACCGACCCGCGTCCATAGCCAGCGTCGAGAATCTAAAAGAATTGAATGCTAAAAATAGATAACTTCTGTGGTTTATGTATAGAACTCTTTTTTTTCTTTTTGTGTGTTTATTATGTTTATTTAAGGTTCTTCTTTTAGAAATCTAACAACATTAAATTATTTCCTATATTACCTAATTAATCCGACCCTCCCTTTCAACAAGTGAAATAATTTGAAAAGCAAGGCACCGTCACATTCTTGGCCTATCCCCCTGGATGGGCTGCGCCAAGGTGTTGAGGAACCAACCAACACCCAAAGTTTCAGCTTCACTCAGCGGCATGGTAATGCGTTTTGGGTTTGCATCGTGTCTATCTTGTGTTGGTTCAAGCTTATCGAGCGATACATTTTACAAAGGTTACGAAATAAAGCATCGATGTTAAATAATGTATTAGGAGCGCTATTATCGATTGCGTGGCTTCTCAGGAAGATATGAAGCGGTATACAACGTTTCCCGTTGAGAAAAATAAAGAATGGCGAATCGTCAACAAAGAGCTTTCTCTTTATGAACACACGCGGCCGCCTTTGCTCGTCAGAATTGATCCTCGAGACCCCTTCAGATCTTAAGCCTGTTCGGGAGCAGACAGACTCACAAAGTAAAGGAGAATCGTGAGTATCACAGGTCACTGTGCTTCCACAGGTTTACTCCAATATTCTTATGCTATGCAGAGAAGCGTTGGTATCAACTGGCACTTCAGATATGTAGAGTTTAGGTAATAAAACCATTCCAGATGTGGAACTGTTAGCCTGAATTTATGGTGGGGCACAACACATCCTTGTCGTACGTCGGTGTTCAAGTATATTTTGAGCAGTGTGAGGTTTGTATTTTTTATCCCTCTGTGCTAAGCTGGTGGAATCTTGAGCCGATGGTCACGCCAGCTCATTATCTGAGATACCCTCTACATCTTGGCACCAGGTAATGGCTTGTTTTTTGTAACAGATTGTCGCTGAATATTCTCGGGATGGCATTCGCTTGTCCACCACGTACACACAATCTATAGACCTCCAGAAAATCAAAGGACTACCGCGGAGGTGTTTTAGACTTCGTTATCTCTATTAACTAGAGCAGTAGCCGCGGATGCCACATTTGTGGTACAGGTTGTTTCAAGCGGAGTCGCGCCAGTTTCAATGGTATGCGGCAAATTACCATGACGGCTGCCTTACTTGATTCGGCAGCCTTGTTGTAGACTGCCTCACTGCGTTAGTCAAAGTATTTTCAAAGCTGTCGAGCTCTTAGCTCGTCTTCTCGTTAGGAGGTACAATTTGCCGAGGGGTTTCGTATTGTGGCAGATCGTTGCGTCGTTGTTCCCTCGTTGTCGTAGAAATGTCCTCCGGCCCAGTTTGTTCAAGAACACTTAAGCAAACTGGGCATACTGAACATACAGGAATTAAGACATTGCCGAGGGGTTTGAGACACATCTCTCACGAATAACACTACCTTTTCACTCACCTTACACGACTAGCAAAAAAATTTGCTTCATACATTCCGACATGTTAAATACAGAAATAATAGGATAAGGAGAAGGTAGGGTTCACAAACACTGTGTGATCAAATTAACACACTATTGAAACAAGAATATTTGAACAGAAAAAATATTGACAATTTTCAAAATATTGATGACCTCCAAAATTTACTATGGAGCATGTTAGCAATAGCAATAAAAGGATCAAGACAATCTATAGTTGACAAATGCTATACTACCAAATTAAAAAACTGTCGAACAATAAATGTGTAAAAGGAAGAACTGTTAGTTAGGAAAAATAGAGTGATAATAAATCGTATACTTTTTATAGCTATTCGGTGTTGCTGTGAGTATTGCGTTTTGTTTGTGTTCAGTGATTTGTGTTTGCGGCGATGATAATACGTCGGCTATTCTATGTTGATCAAAATTGTACTCGCTCTTTTATTTAAACGCGTTAAACAGGTGGCTATGCAAAAGTTCCGGCGTAGGTATTGGTGTCGCTAGTTGTGAGTCAAGAAAATACTTTGCGTGACCGAAAAATCAAGAATGATTCAAATAAATTTATTAAAGTATACGTGTTAGAGTGGGAACATGGGTCTTTGCGCGGAAAGCGGGTGTTCTACCACACAACCATGCCTCTGCTTGTGAAAAACCCTATTGCACCTTTAAGGCCACGTAGTTGGTGCAAGCAAGTTCGAAAAGGTTTCATACACCAAGTCTTTGAGGTACGCACTAGGGACAGAATATCGCTATCGCTTTCAACTCTTAAAGGGTCCCCTGATTTTTCTGCATGTGTTTTTATGTAAGGTTTTGGCCACTTTCAATTTTCTTGCAAGTGCCTCTGAGTGGGCGGTTGTTGTTACAGGCACAATGACGCACTCAGGTGCCAACGTCTATAGTCCTCTTTCCGAAGTGTGACCTCGCTTATACTTGAATAAAATAATTAAGTTGAATTTTATTGCGAACATTGTGGGAGAATGACCAAAGCGAATGAGCTTTTCTGTGCACTCTTTCGTCAGGGATAGGCGATCCTTCTGCGAAAGAAGCATCGCTGCCGCAAGCTTTTCTAAAGTGCTGTTCACACCACTCACTTCTCCTTTTTCATTTGTTGCATTGAGCTTTATACCTAGGCCAATGAAGTTTCTTAGGAAAACGTGTAGAGGCGAAACTGGCTTTGTGAGCTCAGCCACGCTGGTGAATGCTAGGATCTGTCGGATTCAAACTTGGCTTGAATTGCCATCGTTCGCGAGGAACCCGAAAGCGTATATAATCGAAAGGCATGCCGCGCCCTTATTGGCTGATAGTGATCACGTGTTCTACGCGTATTTCCAGTATTCACGTTGTTTTTCAAGCTAGTTGGCGGTGCCTATAAACGCCGCAGTGAGGACGCCAAAAAGTTTGGCTTTTCAAACAAGTGTCGATCAGACGGGTTGTGTTCTTGCGCAACTGTGTCGGTCATTTGGGCTGCCGGCCGGCACTTACGACTTCAGATGCTACCTACTTTTTAACTTGAGTAGTTGTTTCATTTCTATAACTCGTGCTGCGGTCTTCTGTTCCGGGCGCAAGGCACCTTAGTCGTCATCTTGAAAGATTAAGGTGTCCCAAATTAAGGTGTATCAGATTGTTACTGCTTGACGAAAACAGTTCAAGTGGACTCACTGTTGGCGTCCCTGAGCTTGCTTTCCAGTTTCGTCGAGGTGGTCACCTACGAGGGTGGCATGCCTGGAAGTGCGTAGATGAGTCAATTTTTAGTGAAGATGAATGAATTGCTGATGCCATAGCTTCCTTGGCTTGATTATTTGTTGATTTTTTTTAGGCGTGCAACTAAGCGACATATGAATCAATTAAGTCTGATTGACCTTTATAGGTGCGCCTACGAATTAAATGTGGAGAAGGCAATTGCTGGTCTGAAGGAGAAAATTGTATATTGATTACTTCCTTCAAAGTGTGCTACAGCAGTATAGGCGTCGCAAACTACCAATTTCAGCATAGGTACCACTGAAAAGAGGCGGCTAATTGCATTGTGGGCGTTGCGTCCACTGTTTTGTTTTAATCGGTGCATCTGTAAAAGTACACAATATAAAATGGTCCTTTCAGTGACAAGTTTTCCACTATCCTCAATGTCATTGCCAGGAATAATAATGTTCAAGCTTTTAGTACCTTTGTTATTATTAGATATGTTTTCAAAAACACCACGCCAACCAATTCGCGCATCTCTCACGACAAAGTTACGTTTCGTTTTCTAACTCGAAACGGGGAATTCCTTTCCAGTTGAACTTTTTGGAGTACGTTTAAACAGCGAAAATAATAAGATATGGTACGCCTGTGAGAAACACGCAGCACAGTTACAGCCGAAACTGGAGGAACAACATGTTGGAGTTTGCCGTGAACGCTCATGGGATGGAATACTACAAGTACAGGCAAGCAAGATATCCAATGCCGTAATATCATATTTTAGGGAAGTATGGTAGTACCCACTGTATTATTACTCGTGAGGCTGCAGAGAAGCGAGGCACCTGCTAGACAACTGCAACGCATTACATGCGTTTGTTGTTGTTGTTGTTGTTCACCTATTGATAGTGGCGTATACCCACTATGAGGGATTGGCCAAGAATCGAATGGGTTTAAAAATTACTGTTCAGATTTGGAATAATGGAGGTAAAACAGAAAGATTACTGATAGCCTAGTAAAGTGTGGTGCTTAATGTAGTGCATACAAATATTTACATAAACAAATTTATTCTTAGAATAGAGCAATAAGTTGATTTTATACGTATATAATTATGTGGACATCTTAGGATAATAGAACTGGTTAATTAGTCAAACAAAAAGTTTCATAAATATATTTCCGGACGGCCGCGCATACTGTCGCATTAGAGAAACCAGAAATAGAAGCTACAAAAGACAAAATGACAGGCACAGATAAGTCCATACCAATACCACGTAAAGGTATTTCTAAAAAGGTTTTGCGTAATGTGTTAAACCACCTGCAGTTCAAAAAGAAATGATCTATTGTTTCCAGTTCATCACAGAATGCGCACAATGGCGAAAGTGCGCGTTCTGTGTTTATAGACCTGTGCTAATAGAAATTTAGATTTCGTACCCGGCAGCGCAGCTTTGTGATAGCTACTTCTTGTTTACGAGTGCGGCAAGTCTCTTCACCTGGGATATATTAAATGGTGATATTCTGTAGAGTTTGTTAGTGCTGAACCGTTAAAGACTTTCATGAGCGTACGTCTGCGGAATCGAGCAGCAGTCACTTAAGCGATGATGGACAGTGTGGTAGAATCGGTTCGCTGACCTACGACTTAGCTATGGAATCAGCTATTTCAGTTAGAAATACACCTGTATGTCCAGGCACCCAAACTAATCGTAATTTTCTCAAATGCGCAAGTACTAGTGCATGTAACGCCTTTGTTACTTGATTATCAGCACCAACAGAAAGCGCCGCACAGAGAGATAGGGAATCTGTTATTATGACAGCTGATGTAATTGCTGTATCTAACTTGTGTAAGGCAAGCACTACTGCCAGAAATTCAGCCATAAAAACGAGTATGAAATCGGGTAGTCGAAGGGAATATATTCAATCCGAAATTGGGCTGAAAATACCAACCCCTGATTTTTCATCATATTGCGATGCTTCTGTAGCAATAATTACGTTCGTTGTAATATTGCGCAGGTGATCTTGTAGTAAACCATCCAACATATTATGGAAAAGTAATTCGGCATTATTAGGAAAAATGTCGTCAAATGGGATTTCCACCGGGGCTGAATTATCAGGAGTCGGCATGATGTCGCATATATGTAGGTTTAGAGGCTCCAGTAAATGTTGCCCAAATATAATTTGTGGGGTGTGAAATCACGGCCATCTAGCACCAAAAAATAATTCCGGGGTGGAAATAAAGCCTGTTTTTGAATGTCGTAATGGCGATTCATAAATTCTTAAAAAATGTCTGACCAGTCAGAAGGCGAACTCTACAGGAAAGCGGAGGGAACATCGATTCCAGATACAACACATTGTTAGCAACTGTTTTGGGAGGGCCAAGACATAAGCGCAAAGCTTCTTTTTCCAGAATATTGAGAGGCCGAAACTTGTAAGCTGGAACTCCAGAGGAAAGTACACAACCAATTTCCAAAATAGGACGAACGTACACGTGATATATCATTACCATAATGTCACTTCTCATACCTATGCGGCAGTTGTTTAGCCTACGTAATATGGCAATGGCCCGCACAACTTTTCCGGCGATATATTTGATATGAGGTCACCAGTTGAGCGATGTGTGATAAATTACTCTAAGGTAATTAACAGATTCCACCTGTGGTATATCCTCATGATGGTAAGACATAGAGATGTTCACAGGGTATTGCAGCGGGAAAACAATGAGGGCACATTTACTCGGATTAAGTAGAAAACAGTTGCCATCGATCCAGCTCTCCAATACATTAAGGTAAGTATGAAGCAGTCCATATAAGGTCTGAGTGTTATCTGCCATTGCGAAAAATGCGATATCGTATGCATAAACATAAGTTGTTTTATCCTGTTTACGTGGAATGGTGCTCATTAGTAAATTAAATAGCACCTGGGAAAGCACGAAGCCTTGCGGTACTCCCCTCGTTTGTGTTTGAGTAGATGATGAAAACCCATCTCCCATCTTTAAAGCAATGAAATTTCCTGTCTACGAGAAAATTGTGAACCCACGCTACTATGTATGTTGGAAAATCAAGGTATTCTAATCGATCTATCAAATTACAGTGCTCCATGGTATCATATGCTTTAGCGATGTATAAGGTAACTAAAGCTGCATATTTTTATATAGCTGAGCTAATTGAGGCCGACTTTCTAAATCAACATGGGCATCCCCAATTGAACAACCATCCCTGAACCCAATTTGACAGGGGCTTAGAATTGACCTCATGGTAATTACTTGCCTAATTCGTACATTGATGATTCTCTCAACCGATTTCACTAAGTTTGATGTTAGTGCGATCGGCCTTATGTTATCCAACATGTATGGTTAGTTTTTATTTTTTAGCAACAATAAAATTTTGGCATGAGTGTCTCGATTATATGTCAAATACCTGAGTATATACGTGGCTTAGCTCTTTGTAGTGGGTGGGAATTTCTATTTAAAAACATTCACGGGCATCACGTGACGTCTGGTGAACATTTTATTCTTCTACAATTATTTATTTATTATATATATACTCCTTCGTATCACTGACTCATTCAAATGGTTATTTAGCGGTAATCTCGTCCATGATTTTGTTGTTAATGAAATTGTTTGGTCGTGTGTTCTCATGGTGGCACTGTATAATGTGTGATTTTGCACACCACTTTGAAATTTGACCTTTTTGTGATTTTAATCATACATGATTTACTGCAAAAACACTACTGTTGATATAGCCTTCCTTTTATATTCTCGATGGAACAAAAATTATTGAATTTCAGTTAATATAGCTCCTTGCCATTATCTGTACAAACTTCATTCACGATGTCATCACGCTGTGTAAACTGGACTGTGCCCATAGAATGTGCTAATGCATTGTAAGCGCTATAGTGTATATGCGTATATACTATTCGCTTAAAGTAATATACTACATACAGAAAGCATGGCCACTCGAGCCTTTTCGCGGCCGAGCGAGAAAGGGTCAGACAACCGCTAGGTGGCGTACCCATGCTCGCTTTTACTCTTTGCAAATTTGCATATACAAGCCAAGCTGGCGGACTGGTCTGCTCGTGTTGCGGCCCCTTGGGCCCCAACCTCGTCCCCGTGAAACTCGGTTTCCCCGTTTCTCCTCCTCTTTTTGAATAATAAAGTTTATTCCTCCTCCTTGTCAATTCATGTAATAGCCGTCCCAGGAAGATAACGAAAACGTTTTGCTTTGTCCGTGGCGCACGAAAGAAATTGGTTGTCCAGCCAATCGAGTGCATTGAAGAGCGACTGTCTCTGCGAGCAGTACTGGGGTCATTCGCACTAAACGTTGGGCAAACCTTGAAGTGGTAATGTAGAGCTCATTCATTAAAAATAAAGGAGAGAACAATCCACCTGATATTGACGACTTCTTTTCTCAAGCAAGCAAAACAAAGGAATTTTACCAAAGTGCGTATTCGTGTATATGTTTCCACGTTTTATCATCACTCTGCTGGTACAGATTTATTGCCACTGGGCCCGATATTTGGAGCTCATAGGAGACTATTTTATTCAATTTTTCTTCATCAGTTCCCTCTGCTCAAGCCAAGTCTTCAAAAGTGGTTTGAAACCAATGAAAATCCTTTATATGGCGCAGACTCTTTCTTGGGTGCCTGCTTCCCCCGGTGCGGAATCACAATATCTCTCGGCCATAAGAGAATTTGAAATTCTTTTATGATGGTTCACAAAATACGTTCGTCTAAATTATTTTGCCTTGATTTTATTTTGTTTAGGCCTATAACAAGCCTATTATAAACATAGCTAATTTATAATGTCAGAAGAAAGTAGTTTATTTAATCTGGCGGTATGAGCAATAATTAAAGTGAAAAGAAAGACGACCAACCAGTCAGCGTGCGCCTGAGCTGCCCTGTTCTATCCTTGCCGGTCTTCGAGAGAACCCAAAGCCCTCAGTAAGTAAGAAATATTAGTGTTTAAGGCTGAATCCTGCGAATTGTGACGTATAGGCAGGGTCTTACTCTTGTATTTGTTTATCGTCCATGTGACCCCCCACAGCAGCAAATATGTTCAGACTAGTTTAACCCGAGTGCAAGGAGCCTTCGAGTCTTAGGATTTCTTTAATAGCACCTGTATTTCGGATTTTCAGTGTATGAATAGCTACAAGTTAGTGTTAAATAGCTTAGTCTCTTGCCGGGCTTGCTTTTCCGTAGATAAATACTATGCCTATTAATTTCATTTTCACCCACCAGTGTAGTCTAGCGCTAATGAGAGCTTACAGTAAGGAGGGGGAGTGCGGCTAAAATAGAGCAAGTTAGCTAAACTATCAGCGATGGCAGCCACGTTAGCCAAAGAGAGAAATTGCAAATTATCTGTGTATTTATTCTTAGGAGCACAATAGTGACCACTGGGTGCATAAATGACAAAATTAAGTCCCGACTTTGATAACAAAAGTGTGCTGTTCCAAACGAAACCCTTATATCATTTTTACTTTGCTCGTAGTCCATGTTCTGATGTAGTAAATGTCTTTAACCCAGCAGCGGTCAAGGATATTTTTTTTAGTGTCGGATTTTGTGCCCGATGATGTTTGTTGCACAATAGAAATGTTTTGTGTATATGGGTATAGGTTCTGCATTTTTCGGTGCTTTTTCTATTATATGTTCTGCAACTTATAAACAAATTACGGCACGTCGTTGAGGTAAAGCCAGCTGGCTATCTTTGGTTGATGTCGCCTTCATATGCTATAATGACTGTATTCGGTTCTCACTGTCGTGTGGGCACTATGAAATCGCCTTTTCTTTTTTCTTGTTATCGCCTGTTAACTTCAACTTATATTGCAAACCACGTCATATTTTCATTGTGCTGATACGCTTTGTAACGCGTGAATTAATTTTGTGTGATCTGTAAAACTTCACCAATTACCCCCCTTACTCAATGCCCTGTAAAGGGCCTCTAAGGAATTTTAAAGAAATAAATAAATAGAGTCCGTTTCTAACGTCTTTTTCCAATGGAAAGAAAATCTATGTTAACGTCACAGGCCACGACTACCAACGAATGACTGGGACTATTTCTGTACATAGATATGTACAGAGGGGACAGGAGGACAGCTTAAAAGTCTCCTTTCTATCACTTTTCTTCACAGCATGCCTGTTTAATATGTTTAATATTTGATGACCTACACTCTAAAAAAATATCGAGTAAAAAGGTTGCCTTTTTGTCCCACAACAATAATCGTCATCAGGCTTGCGTGCGCTTCCTTTCTTGAAAACTCGGCGCTGGCCATTTTCCTATCGAGAATACAATGTAACCCTGATGTTGGGCATGTCGATCGTGACCGGAATGTACCGGGCGCGGGGCGATAGCGCAAGGATGGAACGCAATATAGATGACGATTATTGTTGTGGGACAAAAAGACACCCTTTTTACTCGCTCTTTTTTTAAAATGTAGTCTACGCTGAGGTTTCATATATATATATATATATATATATATATATATATATATATATATATATATATATATATATATATATATATATATATATATATATATATATATATATATTGTACCGAAGCATAGTGGCGCCAGCTCTGTGCCAGCGTGAAAGAAGACGTTGACGTCCGTGTGTGGCTCGTGCTTGCCGGGTTCCTGCCTGTACCAGCTTGTTGCGGCTAACGTTTCTGGAATAATAACCTGTGTTTTTACGCAACCTTGCTCGTTGCATTTGGTGGAAACGTGCTGGGTAACGTCCTGGAGCTCCGCAGCCGTAAGCTACCATCTCAGTCCACGATGACCGAGCGCGTCGATCCCCCACAAGGCTCTTCCACGCTGCCACTCGTCATGTGTTCTGGTGTACTTCGTCTGCGTGACCCACCAGTATACAACGGCGCTGAAGATCAAGATGTCGAGGACTGGCTGGCAGAGTACGAGCATGCCAGCGCGATTAACAAGTGGGATGACCCTGCGAAGCTGATTCACGTCATCTTCTACTTGACGGATTTGGCCAACCTATGGTTCACCAACCACCAAGCCGACATCCCCATCTGGTCGGTTTTCAAAGAGGCCGTCACCTCGTTTTTCGGTCGTCCAGCCATGCGTAAGCTTCGCGCTGAACTGGGACTGCGGGGACGATTTCAGCGAAATAGTGAGAGCTTCACAAGCTACATTGAGGATGTGATCAGCCTCTGTAGGCGAGTTGATGACAGGATGACGGAGGCTGACAGAATAAAGAACATAATGAAAGGCATTGATGACGACGCTTTTCATATGCTTGTGGCCAAAGACCCACAGACCGTCACGGCCTTGATTCAGTTATGTCAAAGTTTCGATGAGCTGCGCAAGCAACGAGTTTCTACACGTCGCGCTAATACGCAGACAGCTGATATTTCGGCCTTGGAGTGCAAAAGCAGTGGCCCCGACTACAGCGTGTTAATGCCTCAAATTCAACAGTACATCCGGGAGGAAGTTGCTCGACAGCTCTCTCTTGTCGCCACCATCAACGAGACCCCCACAACACTGGACCACTCACTTCGCCGTGCTATTCAGACGAAAGTTGCCGAGGCTCTCCCTTCGCCCACATCCCCAATATCAGTGGCTGCACCGCTGACGTATGCAGAAGCCGTCCGCCGACCTTCTGCCCAACCACCGCTCCCTTCATACAGTCCAGCCACCAACTACTACAGGTCACCAGTTTCAGTTTATCCGGTAAATCGGCCCATTCCACCACCTCGAGCACCTGCCAACTCTTGGCGTACTCCGGATCACCGGCCTATCTGCTACAACTGTGGTATTCCAGGACATGTCGCGCGCTACTGTCGTCGCCGTGGATTCCATTTTAATGATGTGCAGCATTCTGGCAACAGACCTCGGCCATCAGAATCGCATGTGACACCTGATTCGCATGACCCCCGCTCACGTCGACCAGACTTCAGCCGACGTCGATCTCCTTCACCACGTCTTCGGTCTCCTTCCCCCATGCTTCGCCGTTCCAACCACGCCCAGGAGGAAAACTGACAGTCGCAGTTCCTGAGGCAAGAGCTGCGCCACCGACGAAATTTCCAAGGCCTCATCTATCGCCCCCTAACGAGATTGCCGTGTTTGTGGACGGTTTCGCCACAACTGCTCTTGTCGACACAGGTGCCGCTATTTGTATAATCAGTGAAGTGTTATGCCGCAAACTGAACAAAGTGACGACTCCACTGGTTGAAATTTCTTTACGCACGGCGAGTTCGCAACACGTGCAACCTTCTGCCACATGCACTGCTCGTGTTGTGATTCAAGGAGTGCTTTACATCGTAGAATTTGTCGTCCTTCCGCATGCGTCACATGAAATCATCCTGGGATGGAACTTTCTTTCCGCTAATCATGCGCTTGTCGACTGCGCTCGTGCTCAACTCGTTTTGTTTCCATTCAGCACGACATTCATAGATCTCCCTCGCTCACCCAAAAAGGTGATCGTCGCCGCTGACGTCGTCATTTCTGCTTTTTCGGTCACCGCGGTATCTCTTTTGTGCAACTCCGTTTCCGATTCAACTGCCCTATTTATGCCGTCACAAGAATGCGCTCGTCGCCGGAACCTTGTCGTCCCGTTTGCCGTCATAACACTTGCCGATGGCTCCAGTTCCGTGTACGTGTGCAATCCGTTCCCTTGTCCCGCTACCTTATTGCATGGCGAATGCATTGGGAGTCTTGACACTTATGATGACATCGTTCCTTTCGATGCCCGTTCTGATACGACACCGATGTCCGTGGATGCTGTCACAGCTGGCACCGCGCCCTCACTACCTGACGAAGACGTTCTGTTGCGCAGCGTAGACACCGGCCTTACGCAAGACCAGCGCAATCAGCTCATTCAACTACTTGACCGTTTCCGCGCCTCCTTCGACCACGGACAACCTCCCTTGGGACGCACGTCAGTTGTCGCTCACCATAACGACACCGGTCATCATACTCCACTTCGTCAGCGCCCCTACCGCGTCTCGCAGGCCGAGCGTGACGTCATCACTCAACACGTCGACGAGATGCTGCAACGTGGTGTTATTCAGCACTCACACAGTCCTTGGGCTTCGCCAGTGGTCCTCGTGCGAAAAAAGGATGGCTCCATCAGGTTTTGCGTGGATTATCGTCGACTAAACAACATCACACGCAAGGATGTTTATCCCCTGCCACGCATTGATGACGCCTTGGATTGCCTTCAAGGTGCGGAGTTTTTCTCTTCACTGGATCTGCGCTCTGGATATTGGCAAGTACCAATGGCTGAACCAGACCATCCAAAAACGGCGTTTGTGACCCCTGACGGCTTATATGAATTTAATGTAATGCCCTTCGATCTTTGCAATGCGCCTGCGACTTTTGAAAGAATGATGGACAGTGTCTTCAGGGGACTTAAATGGCACATCTGTCTTTGCTATTTAGACGACATAGTTGTATTCTCGGCGAATTTCGAAACTCATCTTTCCCGTCTGGAACAAGTTCTCCAGTGCCTTACGGCAGCCGGGTTGCAACTTAACTTCAAGAAATGTCGTTTTGGCGCCCGCAAACTCACAATTCTCGGCCACGTCGTTTCAAAAGAAGGAATATCGCCAGATCCTGCCAAACTGCGTGCCTTTGCCGAGTACCCCAAGCCTACTACCCTAAAGGAGCTTCGTAGTTTCATAGGCTTGTGTTCCTATTTTCGGCGTTTCATTCGCAATTTTGCCTCCATAATTGCCCCTCTGACTCAGCTTCTCTCCCGTAGCACGGACCTCTCTGGCTGGAATTCCCACTGCGATGAGGCATTCACGGCGCTACGCCGGCTACTCATCTCTCCGCCAGTTCTCCGCCACTTCGATCCCAATGCACCCACTGAAATTCACACGGATGCAAGCGGTGTCGGCCTCGGTGCCATTCTCACTCAACGCAAGGATGGCTGCGACGAGTACGTTGTCGCCTATGCCAGCCGTACACTAACGAAGGCAGAGTCCAACTATTCCGTCACGGAAAAGGAGTGCTTGGCTATCATTTGGGCTATAGGAAAATTTCGCACCTACCTTTACGGACGCCAGTTTGATGTTGTCACAGATCACCATGCCTTATGCTGGTTAGCGTCCATGAAAGATCCTACTGGCCGCCTCACTCGTTGGGCTTTACGCCTTCAGGAATACGATATCCGTGTTGTTTATCGCTCAGGACGCAGACATTCAGACGCCGATGCACTATCCCGTTCTCCACTGCCTCCTGACCTTGCCTGCTTATCAACTGCCATTTGCGATTCGTCATCGTTGAGCATCACTGACATGCCCTCCGAACAGCGCAAGGATCCCTGGATCAATTCTTTGCTCGACGTCCTCTCTCACAGTTCGTCAGAAACGACTTCACGCTCCCTCTCTCGTCAAGCAAGACACTTTGCTGTCCGTGAAGGCTTGTTGTATCGCCGCAATTACGTGACGGATGGCCGTAGGTGGCTCCTTGTCATCCCTCGTCATTTGCGTTCGGACATCTGCGCTGCCTTTCATGATGACCCCTAGTGTGGCCACGCTGGAGTATTTAAGACTTACTCTCGCCTTCGTCTAAGATACTACTGGCGCGGCATGTATAGGCACGTTCGCCAGTACGTTCGGTCATGCACCACGTGTCAACGACGCAAGACGCCTTCTCACAGCACTGCTGGCCCTTTGAAACCCTTAACCTGCCCAGCGAGACCATTCGACCGCGTCGGAATTGATATTTATGGTCCTCTACCCAACTCTCTTCGAGGCAACCGGTGGATTATCGTCGCCGTGGATCATTTAACACGCTACGCTGAAACATCTGCGCTGCCTGCTACCACTGCGAAAGACGTTGCGTCCTTTCTTCTTCATTATCTCATTTTGCGACACGGTGCACCTCGTGAATTACTCAGTGACCGTGGACGCGTGTTTCTCTCGAACGCCGTCGACGAGCTACTCAAGGCATGTCGCACTGTCCATAGGAAATCCTCGGCATACCATCCCCAAACCAATGGCATGACAGAACGCTTTAACCGTACCCTTGGAGATATGCTTGCCATGTACGCCTCTGACGACCACACTAATTGGGACCAAGTGCTCCCTTTTGTCACGTACGCGTACAACTCTGCGCCACAAACAACCACTGGCTTTTCTCCTTTCTTCCTTCTGTACGGACGTAAGCCATCATGCTCCATGGACACCATTCTCCCTTACAGGCCTGATGTTTCCGAAGCGACGCTTGTTTCCGAAGCAGCTGCTTATGCCGAAGAGTGTCGTCAACTCGCTCGCTCATTTACCGCACAAGACAAATGGCGCCAGAAAACTGACCACGATTCCTCTGCGTCTACTGTACACTATAACCCAGGAATGCTGGTTTGGCTCTGGGTCCCGTCTACCCCTCCCGGTCTTTCCCCGAAGCTTTCATCGAAATACCATGGCCCCTACTGTGTGGTGCGGCAAACATCTCCTGTCAACTATGAAGTTGAGCCCATTGATCCACCCTCGGACCAACGCTGCCGTGGGCGTGAAACAGTACACGTATCACGCCTCAAACCGTGCTATGACCCCCTTGTCGTGTCCTTTCCCTAGGTCGCCAGGTTGGCTCCTTTCTGCGCGGGGAGTAATTGTACCAAAGCATAGTGGCGCCAGCTCTGTGCCAGCGTGAAAGAAGACGTTGACCTCCGTGTGTGGCTCGTGCTTGCCGGGTTCCTGCCTGTACCAGCTTGTTGCGGCTAACGTTTCAGGAATAATAACCTGTGTTTTTACGCAACCTTGCTCGTTGCAATATATATATTGTCGCGGTCGCGGTACAACGCGAATAAAACACAGATACACCTTGGGACGACGAAAGCAGCGTGTCCTCAACAGCTCAGTCACAAGATCGTCTTCTTCAGCCTCGATATATATATATATATATATATATATTGAAAGACGCAGGCAGACTAGGTACGGCGAGCAGGCAGGGCGAGAAGAAGCGTTTATTCTGCGATGTCTGGCTCCGCTCAGAACCACACCAAGAGAGAGGACGATGATGATGGGTATGTGCAAGTGAGAACGATGATGATGGGTATGTGCAAGTGAGAACGATCAAATGCTTGGAATGTGCTTACAATTTCCCCCCCCCCTCTGCGAAGCGGCCAACCTGGCCGCCAGTCAGAGATCGGCCGAACGAGTAACAAAAGGCTTCATGCGTGAGACGTGAACTATTTCCGTGCTGCGCAGACGGCGGTCAGTGACAGACTGAAGCGGGGTGACGAGGTAGTTAACTGGAGATGTCTGTCGTACAACGGTGTATGGGCCAACATACCGGTGAAGAAATTTCTCGCAAAGGCCCGACGCTCGAACCGGGGTCCATAGTAAAACCTTATCGCCAGCATTAAAGGCCACGTCGCGTCGTTTTTTATCACAGCGATGTTTTCTCTCCTTTTGGGTTGCTTCCGTGTTTTTGCGAGCAATTTCACGGCATTGTGTGACTCGGGCTGCGAACTCTTCTGGGAGCGAGGTACTGCTTGGAGCCGGTGCAAAGAAAAATGCCGTGTCGAAGACCGAGGAGGCAGATCGGCCGTACACGAGAAAAAACGGGCTGTAGCCAGTTGATCGTTGTACCGCAGTATTGTATGCGAAGGTGACAAACGGTAAAATGTTATCCCAATTTTTGTGGTCAGGATGCAAGTACATCGATATCATGTCAGAGAGTGTTCGGTGGAAGCGCTCGGTAAGGCCATTCGTTTGCGGATGGTATGTAGAAGTGGTTTTATGGACTGTATTGCACGCCTGCAGGACTTCATCCAGGACCTTGGAAAGGAAGGCTTTGCCACGGTCACTCAAAAGGACGCGAGGGGCTCCGTGGCGCAAGACGATGGAGTTCAAGAAAAAATTGGCGATTTCTGTGGCGGTAGCAGAATGAAGAGGTGAAGTCTCGGCGTATCTTGTTTGATGGTCGACTGCAGTGACGATCCAACGGTGACCGGAAGGTGTCAACGGCAAAGGACCATACAAGTCTATTCCGACAAATTCGAATGGTGTGGTGGGACAGGGAAGAGGCTGAAGGAAACCAGCAGGCGGGGATGTGGATCGCTTGCGGTGCTGACACAACGCGCACGAGCCCACGTATTTGGCCACCGTTGTGGACAAGCCAGGCCAGAAGCAGCGCGTCTTGATGCGATCGTAGGTCTTGTGGAAGCCTAGATGACCGGCAGCAATATCATCGTGGAATGCTTCCAAAACTCGAAGACGAAGGCAGCGGGGAAGAACTGGCACCCACTTGTTACCGGTGGGATGGTAAATGTAGCGCTTAAGCACACCGTCCTGAAGGCGAAATTGTCGAAGCTGGCGTCGCAAGCGGCTGTTGGGTGGTTTAGTGACACCGCGAAGGCGATCAATGAAAGACCGACAGTAGGAATCTGCCAGCTGAAGTGAACGTAAATCGGAGTTCGAAGATAGCTGCATTGGATCCAGCGATGCGAGCGATACGTGTTGTGAGGCAAGCTGGGTGTCAGAGTCATTCGAACGCGATGCGGTGGACGTATTGTCACGAGAGAGCGAAAGTGGGCACCGGGACAGCGCGTCGGCATCATGATGACATTTGCCAGACTTGTACGTAACTGTAAAGTCGTACTCTTGTAAGCGCAGTATCCAGCGCGCAAGACGTCCTGACATATTCTTCATTGATGAAAGCCAACAGAGTGCGTGGTGGTCGGTGATGATGGTGAAGTGCCGACCGTAGAGATACGGGCGGAATTTCTGTATCGACCATACGATAGCCAAGCACTCCTGCTCCGTGATGGTGTAATTCCGCTCAGCTGTTGACAGAGTCCGGCTAGCGTAGGCCACAACCTGCTCTTTAGAGGTGGAATCACGCTGCAGAAGGACTGCTCCAATGCCTTGTGCGCTTGCGTCAGTATGGAGTATGGTAGGCGCTCTCTCATCGAAGTGGCGCAGCACTGGTCCGGAAGTCAGGCGTTCTTTCAAAATTTCAAATGCAGATTCGCAGTCGTTGGACCATGAGAAAGGAGCACCAGTGGCCAATAACTTATTTAGCGGAGCCGCTAAGGTAGCAAAGTTGCGTATAAAGCGACGAAAATAGGACGCGAGACCAAGAAAGCTGCGCAACGTCTTTTGGTTGGACGGTCGAGGGAACTGTAGCACAGCTGCGATCTTCTCGGGATCTGGTTGGATTCCGTCTTTGGAAACGACGTGACCGAGGACTTTGATGCTTTTGCTGGCAAATGTACACTTCTTTGTATTTATCTGAAGGCCAGCCTTGGAGAGACATTGTAGCACCTCGTCTAATCGTTGAAGGTGTTGGGCAAAGGTACTTGAAAAAACAACGATATCATCTAAGTAACAGAGGCAGGTCTTCCATTTTAGGCCACGAAGAACAGTATCAATCATTCGCTCAAACGTGGCTGGAGCGTTGCACAAGCCGAATGGCATTACATTAAATTCATAAAGGCCGTCCGGTGTGGCAAATGCAGTTTTTTCTTTGTCAGCCTCGTTCATGGGGATTTGCCAGTAACCTGATCGTAAGTCAAGGCTCGAAAAATAGTTCGCCCCTTGCAGTGTGTCTAAAGCGTCATCAATTCTAGGCATAGGATATACGTCCTTGCGTGTGATCTTATTTAAGGCGCGGTAGTCAATGCAAAAACGAACAGAGCCATCCTTCTTTTTAACTAAAACGACTGGAGATGCCCAGGAACTCGAAGAAGGTCGTATTATATTTCGCGATAGCATCTCGTTCACTTCTTTTTCAATTATTTCTCTCTCTGATTGCGAAACCCGATATGGGCGACGGCGTATCACACGAGAACCGTCGGTTTCAATGCGATGTACAGCCGCGGAAGTCTGACTCAGTGTTGTGGTACAGCTATCAAAGCAGACTTTGTGCTTAGCCAAAAGGGCCAATAGTGCTTCAGACTGTTTTGGTGTGAGGTCTGAACCAATGACAGGTCGAAAAGGGAAAGAACGTGAACCTGGAGCTGGTACTGGTGACGAAGACGGGCAGAGTGTCGCGATGGAGGTCAATGGAGAGAAGCCAATCTTTGCCACTGTCATTCCCTTGGGCAGCAGCACAGATTCTGCAGTTGTGTTAGAAACGGGCAGAAAAGCGCAGCCAGAGGAAAACCGGAGGAGGCAAGAGGCGACGAGAATTCCACGGGAGGTGCAGCGAAACGAAGGAGCCACAAGTGCATCACCGTCGGTTACTTGGGTAGATGCGACAGCTATCACGTGTTCGTGACCAGGGTGCAGGACGCAGTCTTCAACAATGACCAAGTTGGAGATCGAGGGTGATGAAACTGGAATGGGCGCATCCGTTGTATCCGTTATGTGAATGACGTTCTCTTTAAAGGATATAACAGCGGAAGCAGAATGCAGAAAGTCCCAACCAAGGATAAGTTCATGAATGCACGTGGGCAACACAATCATCTCGATGTGGTGACGTATACCATCAATAGAAACACGAGCCGTACACTGTCCGTCAGGTTGAATCAGCACGTTATTTGCCCCACGCAACACAGGTCCCACATAGGGCGTTCTGACTTTACGGAGGCGCGAGCACAAGTCACTACGCAAAACAGAAGTGGTTGCACCGGTGTCAACGAGAGCTTGCACAGGAATACCTTCAATAATCACTGACAACATATTAGCTGGGCGAACAGGAGGTATTTTTGTTGGTCGACGGGACGCAGTTTTCCCTCCAAAAACTGCAATCCTTAGTTTTCCGAAGATTGGTCAACAGGACGGGAGATGATTGGACGAAGCGGCGATGCGGAGCGGCGATAGGGCGATGGAGAGCGTCGTCTGGAGGAGCGGTATTCCTGATGTTGACGAGGGGACACTGGAGGAGACGGAGACCGGTACTGCGCGGACGGGTAGGTGTCTGGAGCATAAAGATCTGGTCTTCGGAACCGGTCTCGTTCGAACTCAGCATAGCCTCGTCGTTCCTCTTGCTGGCGGCGACGGCAGTAACGAGAAATGTGGCCTCGTATACCGCAGTAAAAGCAAACAGGACGGGATTGACGCCACTGAGGATACAAGGGTGCAGCAGTCATTCCACCTCGCATAGCAGCCAAATGGCTACTAGCAGTATCCGTAGAGCTAGATGCCCCGGGAGCAGGCGGAATCGCAGCGATCTCCGCATATGTGGGCATTACCGTTTGAACAACCGGTGCTGCCGGTGTCGACCTGGGCGTCACATCGGCGTATGTGGGCATCGGGCGTGCTGGCGGAGCGACCGGGGATGTCGGTGTCGCCATTGCCGCTAACTCCTGCTTAACAAGATTCCGCAGGTCGAATGGTGGAGACGGAGCGGAGGCGACAGTGGACCGCTGCTGTTCAAGGTCTCGAAGTTCTTCCCGGATGATTGTGCGGATAAGGGTGTTTAATTCAGAGGGAGGCATCAGGCGTGGATCACTGTCTTGTTGAAGCCGAAGGGACTGCAACTGGTCAAGGCGTTGGCATGTCGAAATGACGTCGTTAACCGTAGCGGGATTGCCAACAGCCAAGGCGTTGAATGCGATTGGGCCGATTCCTTTAAGGATGTGGCGAACGCGCTCATCTTCCGTCATGTCTTTATTCGCACGGCGACAGAGGGCCAAAACATCCTCGATATACGAAGTGTACGACTCATGTGCCAGTTGTAGACGCACAGCCAGCTTCTGTTTCGCGGCTTCGGAACGACCCGATGAGCATCCGAATATTTGTCGCAGTTTGTTGGCAAAGGTCGACCAATCAACGAAGTCAGTTTCGTGATTAAAATACCAGGTTTTGGCTACGCTGGTCAAATAGAAAGGAAGGTAGCTCAGTTTCTCTGCTGAGCTACCGGGGTAAGATCCCGACGTCCTCCTACGTTCATTTCCCACCTGGAGCTCCGATCTGGTCGCCGATTGTACCCAGCACCTCCACCACTCTGAAAGACGCAGGCAGACTAGGTACGGCGAGCAGGCAGGGCGAGAAGAAGCGTTTATTCTGCGATGTCTGGCTCCGCTCAGAACCACACCAAGAGAGAGGACGATGATGATGGGTATGTGCAAGTGAGAACGATGATGATGGGTATGTGCAAGTGAGAACGATCAAATGCTTGGAATGTGCTTACAATATATATATATATATATATATATATATATATATATATATATATATGTGTGTGTGTGTGTTGGGGGGGTAATTATGAGATTCAGGGCGTTTACGCATACCCGCTGTACACTGTACGTGTACATACGTATAACATTTTTCGCATTAAAAATGATTGTGAAATAGCTATTCCTGAGAGTGTGCGTGTTCTATGTGCTGTAATGAATTCAGGCTTCGCAGTTTATCATAAAATGCTTTCTTCAAATGTAAAGACCAACAAGACGAAATGAGTGCTAACAGCGCTAATACAGTTACACGTTTTGAGATATTAAACGAGAAAACATGCCTTAAATATGAGTGTTTTAATGGTACTTGAAATGATTCTTGCAACAAGGTGATGTGTAGTCACTACAAGAACTTGTCCTTATGTCTTTGCGCTGCGTTGGAACATGCTTCTCAGCAAAAAAATAAAATAAGTATTGCTGCTCTAATTACGGTGGTGTAGAGGATCCCTTGGTTCCACTAAAGAACCTATTTGTTTCCAGGCTAGCGAGCCT
The DNA here is from genome assembly GCF_043290135.1 of Rhipicephalus microplus. Lineage (NCBI taxonomy): Eukaryota > Metazoa > Arthropoda > Arachnida > Ixodida > Ixodidae > Rhipicephalus > Rhipicephalus microplus. The sequence goes on along the minus strand of NC_134705.1, from coordinate 120,440,387 downwards.
CCACGACTCCGCACATTTTTTCGAGCTCATTAGGCAGAGGCTGCGTGCGTACTATAGCCCCTACCTCAGTTGTGCCTCGCCAGCACCCTGTTCTTTGCCATTTTTGTGACATTGCTTCATAAGAACCTCGTAACAGATCTTACACAGAGTTCTAGTGGTTTTGTAACAGTAACCTGACATGTTGCGTTTTTTTTTCAGAAATGGCTGAGCAATCAGAAATGTCGGAGTACGCTGTGGAATCGTCTGAGATGTCCGGTATGTAAATACTTACTTGCTTGTGTCAACAAAAAAGTAACATCGTTTCGTGCACCCTAGCCTGGTGCACGTTGAAAAACTTCAGGCGGTCGAAATTTCCGGAGCCCTCCACTACGGCGTCTTTCATAATCGTATGATGGTTTTCGGACGTTAAACACCATATATATATATATATATATATATATATATATATATATATATATATATATATATATATATATATATATATATATATATATATATATATATATATATATATAATGAGATCTAACAGACAGTAATGCCAAGGAATGTACAGGGGAAGGTACTAGAAGCAATGGAATGTAAATAAGAAGAAAGAGGAAAGAAAAGTGGATGAAAAAATATCCAGCCATGAGCAGGAATCGAACCTACGACCTTCGAATAACGCGTTCAATTTCTGCTCACGGCTGGTTATTTTTTCATCCACTTTTCTTTCTTCTTTCTTCTTATTTACATTCCATTGGTTCTAATAACTTCCCCTGTACATTCCTTGGCATTACTGTCTGTTAGATCTCATTAATATTGTGTTAAAAACACGGAAAAAACGAGCCCTTAGGTATACACTTCTTTCCCTTATATATATATATATATATATATATATATATATATATATATATATATATATATATATATATATCTTGGTACACCCTAACTGTGGTAAATTAAAATGGCTCTATTACTTCCGTCTGAGCATATGTCGGAGAATCTTGAATACAAAGGAGGAGGAAGGAAGGATTCGTAAACTAAGGTTCTGTTTGAAACAAAAGTTAGTAGGTATAAAAGTATTGTTATTTATAGATGTTCGCATATTATAGGATGTTCTACAGGTTCAATGCATCATTTTAGCACTTTATGGGCTGCTAAATTAGCTTTACGCTGCTCCTCATCCTGTATGTAGACTTCTTGAGAATATTTTGTTGCTAGACAAGTAACAGTCGGCGAAATATCTAAAACAAAAAATTAATGTTCGATAAAATGCCAAAAGAAGGGCGTTTTTATAAGTGATTGCATGATTACAAAGTAGAGAGCCCTCCTTCCCTTCCAACTTACCTATGTCGCAACCAGACGGGCTAATTTACGTAGAAGTCACTGCGTCATATCTGAAGGCAAAGCCCACCGTCGTTAACACAACGCGATTGAAAACGATTTCAATATTTGCAATCAGCACGAAGAACTTCTGAAAAGTGGTTTTGAAAAGGACACGTTATTCTACTCATGAAAATGAAGTAGTAGACGAATGAGCATAACAAACTGTGCAGTCTGTGTGACTGAATTGTGACGCGCTGTAGTCGGAGCTTATAAAGGGGGCCAGGTTGATTCGGAACTTAAATTAGCCCTGCGGCTACAGCGTCTGTTTTTTTGGCTGAAAAATGCCATTAACATTCACTTTCCCATTTAATAACTCTTTTCTCATTTTGTGAATTGTGCTTGCGTTGGACTGTGCTTACATGCTCCGAAGTAATTCCTAAAGGGCTTCAGGTTCGCTGGAAGTGCATGATGAAGCATCGCTTTTTTCTTTACAGATTTGACTGCACCTCCTCAGGAAGCAGGTAATTGAACACTTCAGAGGCGACATACAGATACATTGTATTTATCTCACCAGAACTTCATCTCACCATAACCCTTTCAATCCCAGCGCACACAATTGTGTACGTAAACATTGAAGGCGCGTCACACGCCACATATTTCTTGAAATGACCTGAGAAAATTGTGCACATTACTGCAGGCTTCCTGAGTGGCCAACCAGTGGTCAATTTAGATTTTAGTGCTTCTTAATGCTGTAACAGATCACTTTTCTGGAGACACTGACATGTTGGACAATATTTCATCCCGCTGCGTTCTAGGACCACCGAAAAAACAGTTCTTTTCTTTCCGCTGGAATCGAGTACAACCAAAAAACAGTGTGAATGTTTGAGGCCCAATACTTGATCAATTTTATCAAAGTACAAAAGCTGACTGGTGGCCGAATAATTACATAAATGGTTATATGTTCGTCACCATTATTTGCTGAAACTTGCAAAAAACAATCCTTTATTGTATGTTTTTTAATATAATACTGAGTACCTCATAATTATGCCATGTAGATTTTATGCGTTTTTGGCAGGGCATCATAATTCGTTATTGTAGGGGACGAAATGAAATAAGAAAAAAATTGAAGGTACTGTTTTATTTTCTGAGCTTTACTTTGCTTGGTGGGAGATGGTGCCGTCACCAGAAATCTGTGGGCGAAAACCAGCGGCCAAATTACGTAGTTCTTGGTGTAACTGAGAAACAGAAAAGCATGCAGTTTGCACGAGTGGCGCACGACAAGAACCGGCAGTGGAGATAGTGTTCGACCTAGCTCAAGGTTGCCAGTATTGCCATGCGTTGGTAGAGACGTTAATTTGTTTTCTGATTGTGCTAGCTGGTAGTACTAATTATTTAGAGAATAGGCTGCTCTCCCATATCTATTTGTAGCCCTATAAGTCACGTGTCCCGTGTTTTGGTGGCAACGTGTTATGTGATTAGTTACGTTATGTAGCATGATTCTATTCCCATGACTAGTACACACCTGACGTTACGTGCCTTCAGTCTCGTGACTTGCGGTTACGAGGTCATTGGCCAGATAATGTCACGTGACAAGTTGTCACGTGATGTTACGTGATTGTAGTCACGTAACCATTTGCTTCATAAGCTGTCTTTAGTCACGTGCATAAATATTACGTGATTTTACGTGAATGTTTCGTCATGTAATTCGCTCGCCTATCATAACTAATGCACTCCACGCCAAACCAATCGGCACACGTGTGATGGGAGTGGAGAAAAAGTTGCAGAGGGCAAAGTTTCTTGGTTCACGGTGATTATAATTAATGTTTACCCTACTCGGCTCACTGAACAAGCCATTAACTCCGTACTTACGATCAGCTCGATGGTCTGAGCTATCGCCCCCGCTATACCACTTCGCAGCAGATGCATTATCGCTGGAACAGGGCACCTTGATGAATGGCCTCGAAAAAAATCACGTGATAAAAATTCCCATGCTTCTGAATAACTGGATGACGCATAATAATGAATGGCACTATCGTCGCTGTTCTTGACTCCACATCATCTCAAGTTTAAATGTTCGAATCTACTAGGTCACAAAAGCATGGCCGGTGGAGCCAGTTAACAGCTGAAGAAGTGGAAGGCCTTCGCAAAAGGAGTCACTCCTCCGGGGGAACGTTGACTGTCCCAGTTGCCAGCAAAGTGAAATGTATAGCGAGCGGTTGCGTAGCTTTGACAGAGTGGTGGCAGTTGTGGCGTGACAACGTACACAGAGCAGCTATGTAGAATGGCCTGAGCTTTTCACGAACTTTAGTTTGCCTCGAGCTCGCACTACGTCGGTCACAACAGGAAAGCAGTGCGGAGCGTGTGAAAGCAGCATTGAGCAAAAAAATTAGCGTCCTAAATGCATGTCTACTAGCAATTGAGGAGGTTTTCGAAGGAAAACCACGTACGAACGCGTCAGCGCTGCCACTCAGTCAACATTTCAACAGTGCAGCAAGTCACTGTGATTGTCGAACTATCTCTACGAGATGAATCTCACCGCTTACCGTCATGTCCGTGGGCATTAATGGACCTCTAGGTGAGGTCTTTCGTTTCACCCCGAGCATGGAATTTTCCACTCTCGATTACCAAAAGAGTGCATACGCAGCACCTTCGTGCTGCTCGTCTTGATTCTATCGAGTATTACACGCAAATGAATTGACAGGTTATTGTTATTTACAATACAAGCCTAAAATTTTTTTCTGGAGAAAAGAATTAGTAGAAGCGATGCCTCGAAAGTCGTTATTCACCACAAATGTCAATGGGGGTGGCCGCTTCATCACAGCAACGCGGTTGTGAGTGGTATGTCGTGAGCATGGTGAAATAGATTGCGTTACGTGGTAGCGAAGTGATGAAAGGAATTATAGAGAAGAACTTATATGGAAGAACTTATCCCTGTTTTCTTTGTGCGTGAGTGCATTGCCTGCGCAATTGTCTTACAGCTGAACCATGCCGCTCACTGGCGTAGTAGCATGAGGACAGATCTTCTGCAAGCGCCAACGTGGTGGGTGGGCTCAACCTTGCGCTGGGCGTATGTTAAACTGGTTGACAGGTGAACTCGGGTTCAAAACTGTTGATTCTAGAATGCTCCTGTTCAACTCGTCACTGTCACAAGGCCGGTAAACTATCAAGCGTCTCCAACTCTAAAATGTCAGCGGACAAACACTGTTCGTACGCTTGCAGCTCCCGAGATTGGCCTAGGTGTTATTATAGTTCTTATGAAGATTGCAGATATCGAGACAGCAGCAATCGAACTAGAAGCAAGGGGCACGCCGCAAGGGGCAGTGATTTCACCAATGCTGTTCAACATTGCCATGATTGGACTGCCAAAGAAATTATTCAGCATTGAAAGATTGAATCACAGCATCTACGCAGATGACATTACCATCTGGTGCACAGGTGAAAGCGAGGGGCAGATTGAGAGCGCTCTGCAAGAGGCGATTGACACCGTAGAAGCATACCTTTGTTCTTCCGGGCTCAAGTGCTCCTCGAGTAAGTCAGAACTTTTACTGTATCGGACTGCACGCCGGGGACCGAAGCCCAGGGGATGGAAGCCGTTAAAGCAGGTAGACATCCACCTCCATACAAATCAAGGGGATGCCATCAAGAGGGTCGACTCCATCAAAGTCCTGGGCATGCTGATAGAGTCTACCGGCGCCAACAGCAAATCTATAGCCAAGTTAACTTAGAAAACAGACAGTGCGGTGCACCTCATACGCAGAGTGGCCAACAAAAAAACTGGGATCAAGGAAGACAACCTCATCAGGTTGATGCATGCGCTTGTTCCAAGCCACTTCACGTACGAGGCAGCAATGCACAACTGGTCAAGCACATTCAGTGTCCGAGACACTGAATGTGCTCCTCAGGAAAGTTATCAAGAAGGTCCTGGGCCTACCCATACATACCAGCACCGAGCATCTCCTTGAGCTTGGCATTCACAACACGCTCGAAGAAATAGCAGAAGCTCAAGAGAGAGCACAGTTTGCGAGGTTATCTACAACAAGGTCGGGGAGAACGATCCTGCAGGAGCTGGGCCAATACCCAATGGCAATCAGACGCAATTACAATGATATCCCCGACAACATCAGGGAGAATATCACGGTGTCTCCTATACCAAGAAACATGCATCCAGAACACAATGTCGGAAGAAGAGTAGCGAGGACCAGAACTATACTTCGTTAAGTCTCAAACGAGGAACGAGGGGTCGTATTTGTTGACGCGGCTTCCTACGCCAATGGGAAAGCGTTTGTGTCAGTGGTGGTCGATGGGGCTGGCTATGTCGTCAACTCAGCGACGGTCAAGACGAAAGACCCAATCATTGCGGAACAGGTGGCCATCGCCTTAGCACCCAAGATGGATAACATTGAAGTTGTCTACAGTGATTCCATGGCAGCACTACGGGCGTTCGCCAAGGGGACAGTCTCTGAACAAACGCTGAGAATACTGCAAGGCAAGAAAGTAACGCATCATTTTCTGAGTGGGTCCTAGCTCACCTTGGGCAGATCAACTATTCCCCTCCCAATCTTAATGAAGCAGCACACGAGGCGGCGCGAGAACTCTCCAACCGCGCCTCCCCGGGTTCTACCGGTGAATAAATAACCAGGAAATTCTTACAACATATAACGAGCTCACTAAACATTTCTACCTGTCTAGAAGGATTTTCCCTCCGCCTCACAAAAATCTAACCTGGCCCCAAGCACTTACATTAAGGCTTTTGCAAACGCAGATGTACCCTACTTTGAAAATGTTACACATCATGTACCCTGACCTATACCCAAGTAATCTTTGTCCACATTGTGGGGAAATAGCTTCATTAGAACACATGCTCTGGCTGTGCACCAAATTCGCTCATTTATCGAACACCTCCTCTGCCAGATGGGAGGCGGCAATCCGCAGCCCATCCTTGGTAGATCAGCTCTGGGCTGTCCACCAAGCCCGCGAGGCGGCTGAGGAGCTTTGCATCTCAGTCCCCACGTGGGAGCTGCCCGCAACACAGTGATCTGTGTTTTGGAGGACCAAATAAAAGTTTATCCAATCCAATCATAGTTCTTATCTCTACAAAATCTATTGAGGCATGCACTGTCAACTTGAACATTGCAAATGAACTGAGGTAACATGATCGTAACAGTTAGGTGTCTTATTGCTTTTTGGTGAATTGTGCATATTTTCGTTTATTTGGAAACGCCCCCTCCTTTTCAAGTGCGTTAGCACTGCCTGGTAGATATAAGTATTTTTTGGGAGCCCCTCGGAAATTCATGTTTATATAAAATCTAGTTTAAGAGTGATGTCTAAGACAATGTTTTATGTGTTAACTGATGTGTGCAGCTAGTCAGCGTGATTTCTGGAGATTTTCGTTTACTCTGGCGTTTGTGTGCAAATCGTTCATGTGAAGAACGATTCGGCGGTTCATTTCTCATAAATGTAGTATTAAAACAAGATGTCATTTGTTCGAGAGAAACTCGCACTTTGTTCCAAATAAAATACCAGCCATGGCCGGTGTCCACTAATCGTGTCACTATTTGCACCGTCAACCCTTTTGCAGAAAGCACGTAAGTCATGGAATTTTGTTGATCTACTTCTTCATCTTTATCAATTGTGCCGCCCTTGAAACCAGGAAAGCATGATTGGTAGAGAACTGTATATATAAGCTGCCTGCAACTTTAGGCTCGTGTGCTCATATGATGCGCGTGAAAGAACAGATTAGCAGTACTGTTTTCTTTCCAACCCTGTCCTATACACTAGCTCTTCAGCACTCATTTGCGTTATTCTCAGCTTTTAATATTGATGTTCTAACACGCTATATGAAACTTCTGCACTCACTTCAGCAATGCACTATGTCCGTCTTCATAGATAGGTTCGTGGCTGTGTGTTATGTATCTATTGAAGTGCTTCTACAACAATTGAAGTGGAAAGATTACCTGAAGAAGAATCTACGCTTGCGTACTTCGAGAGATTATCTGAAGAAGCATTTACGCTTGTCTTTCCACACGAAGGCTTTTATATAAGCAGTCATTAGAAAGAAAAAAAAACAAAGAACAGGCATTCTGAGTTTCTTAGCAGAAACAACAAAAAGTAGCACTAAATAGAGCTTTGCGTAGCTTTTATGAAAATACCACGGCAATCGGCGATTGCAATTCCTGATTGGCTACGTCATTGCATGCCAGGGTCCACCATGGCTCCACTGACGTATTGCCATCATGAATATAACGTTGTAAAATATATGCTGACTGATTGCAAAGAAAAAAAAAGGTGGCTGATTCCTGTATCTAATATTCGGTAAAACACGAAACGTGAAGCATCTTTTCACGGACGCAATTTATACTTATTCGTACAAATACTTCACAGGTCCCTACGTTTGGAACATTGTATGAGGGAGGAAAAAGACAGTAAAAATCAAGAACTAGAAAATGGTACAAAATATGACGAATTCAATATTAAAATACAAAAAGATGCATGAATAACAAAAACAATGGTAGGCATGGAATGAAGCAAAGCAAAACACGAGTTTCTTGTGCAGTTCAGCGTTTATGGTGCATTGTTTTGCCATAAGGCCGAATGCTACTACAACAAACTGCAATGTCATGGAAAAAACGGCAAGCATCAGCAGCTCAAAATTTAGAGAGCGCACCTCAAGCGGAAACCACGCATGAAAAGGGCATACACGGGATGAGCGTGGACTGACAACTGTCACCACAGCTCGACCCTCAAAGTGCGCTCTAAAAACAAACAGAAAGGCGCACGAAACGAACGCTCACCTATACACAAGACAAGCGCAAACTCTTCTTTGTGTGCGACCAGCAAGTTCCTTTCGTAAATACGGCCGCAACAGCGAGCGAAGTGACCTTCGCGCTCACTCGAAACAGAATTCTGATAAGCGTGCGCGCAGGAGAGACCACGCTCCTTGGAGGCGGCGCTCTCCAGAGAGGCGACGACTTTCAGAACGGGCCCAACGTCCGCTCACCACGCCAACTCACGACTGATGACGAGAACGCAGTGAATCTGTGGAGCTCTGAGGACCGCCAAATAACATATGTTGTATATGAATGAATGGCTTACTGTTAGCTCTCTTGCCTGCATGCGAACTGCGGCGTGGCGGCTATAGCGCCGCGCGCTGCTGTTATAGAATTCACTGGTTCGACACCCCGGGGTGGAGCTGCTGCATACCGATTTTTTTCTGCTAGCTGTTGTATAGTTTGTACAATGTCATATCCACGACAGAAAAACGTGAGTGGAGCTGCGGTAGAACCCGCATAGAACACACTCGTGTTAAAAAAAGAATACGAAAAATTCCTTTGCGCAGCTTAAAACTCGACGTTCAGGAGGCCATCCTGGTTTAGGAAGAGATGGTTGCGGAGGACTACCGAGCGTAGCAACCTCTTCTTATTTCTGTCCCATTGCCCCTTTTCTTTACAAAGAAAAATAAAGCTTTACCTAACTAACTGCCCAGCGTGGTGTGGAACCAGCTACTTCTGGATTCAGAGCGCGCGGCCCTAATGCCTATGCGACGAAGCGTGAGTTGTCGAAGATGCTAACGGCAAGCCATTTATATACACCATATACCGTTCGGCGGCCTTCAGAGCTCCGAAACGTTAGCGAAACGAAAGCGAAGCGTGTAAAGACACGCTTAGCTTTCGTGTTATACCAATTTTCAGAAAAAGGAATCAGCCACGTTTTTTGAACATTTCGCAGATTTGAGCACTACTTTGACATACCAGCATGTATTATTGCACTCATATTGTAATTTAGTGAGCCCGAATTGGGGGAACATGTCCCTTATTGCACGCATTAAGAGATAAAAACATGCATGCTTATCAAAAAGTACGTCCACGTGTAGGTATACTTGTATAAGCATGTCTTGGGGGCAGGACATGGTGTATGCGTGTGTGTATCAGTGCACTTGGACTGTTTCTACAGAACCCTGTTTGTGACATTTTATTGCAGCATAAACACACAAAAATACCTTGTTGTAATTTGAAATGAACCAACAAAAATTGTGATGTTACGCTGCTATATAGTGAGCTATTTCTGTAGTTTGCTTCATACGTGTTAAAGTAGGATTGTAGGTTTTCAGGCTTCAGATGATTATCGGTTTTTCTTTTTTTCGATGTAAAAGACAGTCAAGAAAAAACGCCGCATTTTTTCAATACTTAAAACAAAATAAAACCACGTGAGACCTGACAATTTAAAGAAGCAAAACCAGTACTTTCATTCCCAAGTTGCGCAGTAAAATTAGCGAGGGCACAAGTTAAGAATGCGGCCTGTACGGGTTCTCTATAAGAAAATATACAGAAACTAGCCTATAATAGTAAATAGTATAGGTCGTTTTGTAATTTATTCATTTTTTTTTCGAAAGTACCGATTGTGGAAAGCGTTGTAAAATTTCAATACAGAGTAGCATTGATGAAAGAGTGTGTGCGGACATAAAAAAACAACAGAAAGTATCATCCAAAATTGCTCCTATGAAAACCTAGCTCGAAAAATTTCTAGAAAGACGGATTGAGCAAATGCTTTCCTTGTTATGATTGGTGTCTGTTTTGTAATTGGCAATTCGCTGTGGGCTCTATATCCCTGATGTCGCAAAATATGCATGAATGCAGGTGTGTTAGAGGCGGAACATGAAGCAATCAACTATGTTCCGTTTGTACAATATTATATAGAGCCATTACATTAAGAATCAGTTAAAGTTGACGTCCACCTTTGGGGTGCCCAAATGACTTCTTCGGAAGGAACCATTGGCTGGGAACGCAATAAGGACAGCATCATCTTGGGAAGAACAGTCTGGAAAATGATAGCAAATTCTTACTGTATCATTGGTATGCAGTTATGATGCTTGGTATGTTTGTGTCATATGACTAACACTAGTGAATATCTTCGAGCAGATGGTTCCTGTGATCTCGTTTTTCGCCTACATTGTTTTTGCTTAAAATTAGAGAAATACTTTTTAAGCTTTGTCATACAATGCAACAAGATGTGACACGTTTATCATTAACTGCAATGAATAAAGGCATAATAATAAAGCCAACGAATAAAGCCATAATTTACTGTGGCAGTGTATATCATAGGCTGATAAACAGTTACGTCAGAACCATTACTTTTACCGCAGACAACTTCTCTGAATGAAGAAGTTTTTTCGAATGACTTCAACAGGGGCCAACTTTTTTCTCCGTAGCTCAATCTTCATTAAGTTATATGAGATATATTGAGGCAGGTCAGGCTCTCTCATATTTGTGGTTGAATACTACGTTTGAAACGCTCCGTTTTAGTTGCAGATCTAATGAACTCCATTGCACGAGTTTACGAGAAGCGATGAAACGTTGCAGTGACGCTAAATGGTTAACCAGGCCTCTCCGTGACAATAAGTTGTGTAGTCAATAGCCAGTTTGGAACAGTTAATTGTGCTTAAAAACAGAGGTCATGGAAGGTTCGTGCATAGAAACATTGTGAAAGGCATTATCTTCAGCACCATTCCAACAGAAACCATTCTCATGTTGGTTTCTATAGCGATTGAATAAAGCATTAGCAAGCATTGTTCGCACTCCAAGTCAGTTTATATGCTGGATTGTTCCGAGTTGCCCCTGATGACTGACTTTGTCATTTTTCTCCGGACAGTGACAATCGGAAGCTTTGGGCGGGATTGTGTTGTTGTTTCCTGATCGCAGCCCTCGTTCTATTGTCGCTACTGTCTTCTTCGGAGGAGACTAGTGAGTATGCGAATTTTTAATTACGAAGTGGTGTAGAATATTATATTTCATATTAAACATAGAGATTAAAAGGTAGGTTCTTGTCCTAAAGCTCTATTGAAGGCTTTTTTTTTGGTTCACTCAAAAATGGGCACAAGAAACTGATTCACCGTGATCTGTTTCTTGTACCCGTTTCTGACGACTTTGCCGGTTTTGTAAAACCGCATGCACAGTGTAGAGGCTCTGTATTTCTAGAGTGATAAGTGACGTTTAAGGAAAGGCGCACGCTAAACTTCTTCTTATTCACATTTTTTTTTACAATAACTGGCAATCACTGTATGTACGCAAAACTAATCGCCAACGTTACGCATCAACTTGAGAAATGACACAGACGACAGCGATCTCGTTGTTTTTACGTCCATCATTGCGAGCTTGTTTATTCTTTTAAGGTTGCATATATTACAGACTACAAATATTTATTGTCAAAGAAACATATACGTGAAGCGATAGGCTTAATTACGGCAGGTGCCTCAATGATGCATTTAGGTTCGAATTTTGTCACTGTTGTTCTTGATTGAATTATAACATTTTACATAACCAGGTCAGCGCGTAGATGACTAGTAAAACTGCAAAGCCATAGTGGCTGAAAAATCTCTAATAACACACCATGTGACGTTCACTTTTGTCAATTTTTGTGTCAAGAATGAAAAAAAGTCAATGTCACATGGTGCCTTATTAAAAATAAGAAACTCCGAGTAATCTTTTACAACGTGTGCTATGAAAGTGGGTGAAGTTGGTTGCTCTCTTGAATATTGTGTTCTATTGCAAAGAGATACGTTTGCTGCAATAGAATTACGAAAGCATCAATTCATATATAGGCCACCATGTACCAATTTAGGTGCATCTTTGAAAACGCTGAGAGGTTTTGCGTATTATCTGGCTTATTATCATACACCAGATCGCGCGCTGTTCCCCACAATCCTACACCCTATTTATTTAATAGTTTCTGGAATTACATGACAGGGGGCAGGGGTAAATAAAATGAGCACGAACTCATTTGCTGGCATACGCGTGTCAGTTGGTCGCCGTGGAATTTATCCGTATCAACTGTTGGACTTCAGCTGTTTCGTACATCAGGTGCGACGCTGTGTATTCTAGGGAGGCTTCTAACAGTATAGGCATTCACTTCAAGAAATAGTCCAATGGCTTTACCACTCGTAAAATGATTTCATTTCCTCTTTAGCTTGAGCAATAAATTTAAGATGATTTGTACGTCAGATATAAACAAACACCGCCATTGCGTTAACAATGGAGCGTTTTGGACCACTTGGAGTCGCTTTCTTTTCGCTTTTAGTGTTGTATGTGTAGCACGTCATGATGAATCGTGTGCGCGCACATGCTCGGTTCGCACAAGCGTATACAACTACAAAAGACAAGCGCAATGACACATCTCACTGACCGAATTTTTCGCAAAGCTTCCGCAACATTGCACCTGATGTATGAAACAGAGTATAGTCGTTCACCTACCACCAAATAACTACATCACGTATTATAACTGTCAACGCTCATCCTACAGTTAACTGTTTGGTGTGCCATTGTCTTATCACGTATAAGAACACATTTCAGCAAAGGCTATAAATTCTGTTAAGCCAAGTTTATGCTTAGGCTTAAATAATGTTGAAAACTATATTAAGTGAAAATGCATTCAAAAAAGTAAGCTTGACGGCGAGTGTGCTCATTGATTGATATGATTTTACTATCAAGTTGCTGGTGTTCTTCTCAACGTAATGAATAAAATAATTCCTAAGCATTTTGATTCACTCTAATCACGTTTGCCCAATTAGATGAGTGTTATTGTGCCTTACCCATTCAGAGAGTGCAAGTTTGAAATTTTAATGGCTAGTGAAACGGTAAATACGTTGCACTGTATGTGAAACAAGTGACACTCAGATTATGCGAAACTCAGATTTTGGAGCAGTGAGAATCACATGAAAATAAGATCGACATTTTGTAGGATTTCGGATCCACGCGAAGTAAATTGGGATGCAACTCGAATCTACGAAAGAAAACCGTTACTCCGTAAGAAACTTCGCGATTTTCAAGAAATGTAAACTGCGAAGATTCACGGCCCTAGTGATAAAACTACAATTTCTCGTTATACCGATCATTGCGACGTCCGTGGGGCGACACTATAACTATTCACTCATTTTCTTCCCCATAGACGTGACTGATGAAGGCGGTGATGGAGTTGATAGCGATGCCCGCTACGCTAATTATCCTCCGTCGTCCGGCAACACTCCTCTTGCCGTAAGTAACGGTCAGCGCTGCATGAGTTGCAATTTTGGCAACAGGAACAAGTGGGCTAGTTGGTCGTATTTCATAATAAATGGCAGCGCAAGCACACGTCAGCAGGGAAAAGAAGGCACACGAAACACAGCGCATAACTCGAGAGTGAATCTCGTATTTCATAAACGACACTTATGACAAAACCATACACGTCGCGCAAACTGAAGGAATTAAAAAGGGGTATATAGGCGTGTGTTGCCACCGCAGCTCTACGAAGAAAACACGATCGGGACAGAGCAAAGGTCAAGCAGATGCCGGCGACGATCAGCACGAGGCGAACGAGAGGAGCCCAGGACCCAGTACCCAAGCGGCAACGATGTTGCTTGCCAACGATGCGTTTTTTTCTTCACAATTTTCCCCCGAAAAAACGAGCCATCCTGGCGACCTAAGTGTCTGGAGGCATAGGGCGGTGATATAGCTTAAGGCGAGCGACGTGTACGATGTCACGTCCATGCCTGCGCATGTCGTCAGATGGGGAGAGATGCTCAATGAGAAAGTTCACCGGCAAGGTTTGCTCCAAAACGCGGTAGGCGCCCTCGTACTTTGGGACGAGTTTCGAGGAAAGGCTTGGGGTTTGATGAAGAACAGCCAGCCATACAAGTGATCCTGGAGAATAGCTGTGGCTCCGTGAAGAGTCGGCGTTGTTTTCTTTATGGCGCTGCTGTTCTTGTGCCGTAAAGGTGCGTGCGAGTTCACGACACTCTTCCGCTTTTCGGGCAGCTTCCGAATGCCCATAGATGGGCATTAGGATGTGTCAGGACGGTATGGAAGGAGAGTGTCGATAGTGTGGGAAGGTTCGCATTCACCAAAAAGAAAGAAAGGTGAAAATTCAGTGGTAGACTGTGCCATGGTGTTGTATGCGAACGCGATGAATGGAAGAATGCGATCCCAGTTAGTATGATAAGATATCACATACATCGCGATCATATAGCCGACGGTGCGGTTAAATCTCTCCATGAGTCTGTTAGTCTGCGGGTGGTATGCCGTGGTCTTGCGATGAACAATATGGCATTTAGAAAGCAGAGCCGTGACAACTTTTGATAAGAAGGCTCGACCTCGGTCACTCACTAGTTCTCGAGGTGCACCATGTCGTAGTATGAAGCGACGGAGGACGAAGGACGCTACGTCCTGCGCAGTGGCACTTGGAAGGGCGGTGGTCTCAGCGTAGCATGTTAAATAGTCCACAGTGACTATGATACACCAATTTTTACCTGATGTTATCGGTAGAGCACCATAGAGAATAACTTTGATCCGATCAAAAGGTTTGGCAGGGCACGAAAGCGGCAGAAGCGCACCAGACGAGTGAAAAGGCGATTATTTGCGGCACTGACAGTCAGGGCAGCTCATAACAAAATTTCGAACAAAATTAGACATGCCGCGCCAGTAGAAGCGATGGCGAATTTGTTCGTAAGTTTTGAAAACTCCGGCATGGCCGCATTAGGGATCGTCGTAAAAGGAGGCGCATATTTGTGATCGCAAGTGGCGGGGGACAACGAAGAGCCGCTTATGACCTTCAGGGGCGTAGTTGCGTCGGTGTAGCAGCTGATCACGAATGGCGAAATGAGCAGCTTGACGTCGGAGAAATCGTCATACCGCAGTGGTGGACGATCAAGAGAGACAGTCAAAGAGGGAAGCGATCCACTGGTCCTTGTGTTGTTCACTGGCAAAAAAGTCAAGGTCGAGAGATGCGACAGAGTTGGTACCATTGGTTCCGCGGGCCAAGTCGGGAGGTAAGGGCGAACGGGACAGGGTGAACGGGACAGGACGTCGGCGTCAGATTGATTTCGTCCGCTGCCATAGATGACGCGAACGTCGTACTCCTGGATTTGCAGAGCCCCCCGAGCTAGGCGGCCAGAAGGATCTTTCAATGTGGCGAGGCAACAAAGTCCACAGTGGTCCGTTACCAGGTCGATTGTGTGACCGTACAAATTCGGGCGGGACTTGCGAAGCACCCACACTAGCGCTAAGCACTCCTTTTCAGTGAAGCTGTAATAGGCCTCAGCTTTAGTGAGCGTGTTACTCGCATAAGCGACGACGTATTCGGAGTACCGGCTTGCGTTGGACGAGGGCAGCGCCAAGATTAACCCCACAAGCGTCTGCGTGAACTTCCGTCGCAGCTGTTGGGTCGAAATTCCGGAAAATGGGAGGAGAGGTTAGCAGACTACGGAGCGTAGCAAACGCGACGTCGCAGTCGAGAGACCAGGATGAAATGTCTGCGTCACCGCGATGGAGGTTGGTCAGTGGTTTCACATCATCGATGTGAAATTTTGAACGAAGAACTGGAATTACGAGCATAGTCCGACGAAACTGCGTAATTCTTTCAGTGTAGTATGTTTCGGGAACTTTTCGACTGCTCAAAGTTTTGCAGGATCGGGTAGAACAGCATGCTTGGACATGATGTGTCCTATGATGGACAGCTCTCACGCAGCGAACCGGCATATTTTAAGGTTCAGTTGGAGCCCAGCGTTAGCTAAACACGTCAGAACCAGTTGGAGCCGAATCAGATGTATAGGAAAATCGGGAGAGAAAATGGCAATGTCGTCGAGGTAGCATAGACACACAGACCACTTCAGTGCACGCAGTGTGTTGTCCACGAGTCGTCAAAACATGGCAGGAGCATTACAAAGCCCAAAAGGCATTGCGTTAAATTCATATAGGCCATCTGGTGTAATGAACGCAGTTTTCTGGCGATCAGCTTCTCCCATAGTAACCTGCCAGTATCCAGATCGTAAGTCTAAGGAGGAGAAGAATTCAGCTTCTGCCGTCAAGGGCGTCGTCGATTCGCGGTAATTGATAGATATCTTTTGGCGTCACCTTGTTTAATCACCCGTAGTCGACGCAAAATCGAATCGATCCATCCTTTTTCGAACTAGAACGACATGAGATGATTAAAGACTGTGCGATGGCTGAATAACGCGACGGCGTAGCATCTCTTAGACCTCGTCGTTGGTGAGGTGATGTTCTGCAGCAGAGAGACGGTATGGTCTTTAACGCAATGGCTGGTGTGAACCGGTGGCAATGTAGTGGTGCACAGGAGAAGTGCGACCAAAATGCGGCTGAGAAGCGTCGAACGAGTTCGCGAAGTGCTGGAGGAGATAAAGAAGCTCTGAACGTGCTTGAGCACATAAGATTTCGGCGATGGAACTCAAGAAGATGTCATTCGAAGAACATTCCTGTGGGAAATGGGCATGAAGTTCGGTCGAGGCGCTACTGGACAATTTATCTGGCATGTTAAGGAAGGAGGAAGAATTAAGGTACTCCACTCGATTGAGGCATTCGCCGGCAAGTAGCGTACGCGGTGGAGATGGTGGTTGTGGACGAAAATATTGCCTTGGCCAGCAGTGACGTCATGTGAAGTGAAATGCAAGGAAATGGCTCTGCGGTTCATGAAAATGTCCGAAGGCGTAAACATTACTGTAGCATCGTTATGGTCATCGCAACAAACAGAGACAACGGCAAGAGAGGCTGGCACAATTTCAGTGTCCCCCCGCACGACGAGTTTTGGCGACCGCTAAAGAGTTTCGTGCTAAGGTTTGTCCCACAGGTGCGAAAATTGAGCCTCAATGCGTGCGCAGTCGATGACGGCATGATGATGTGACAGAAAGTCCCACCCGAGGATAACGTCATGCGAGCACACCGAAAGGACGATAAACTCGACAACGTACACCGAGCCTTCGATGAATATGCGGGCCATACAGGTGCCGAGAGGTCGAACTGGTTGTTCGCTAGGCGTACGAAGCGATAGTCCAGAGAGTGGCGTGGTCACTTTGCGTAGGAAGTGGCAGAGCTCGGCGGCCATAACAGAAGCGGCAGCACCTGTGTCGACGAGGGCAAAGATAAAAATACCATCGACAGATATGGCGACGACGTTAGCAGGTGGAGTGTTAGGGCTTGTGCGTTTCGACGACAGCGCAGTTCTTGCCCCTGGAACTGCGGCGTTCAGTTTTCCCGGTTGGAGGAAGCGGGTAGGGGACGCATTGGGGAGAGTGATGGCCTGCGGGGAGACGAGGAGCGGGGACAGTGAGTCTGAGATGGGGGCTGGGTTGGCTGAGACTTGGGGACGTTAGTGTAGCCATACTGCGGTAAGGGATAGGGAGCAGGTAGGTGCATTGGCTGTGGGTCATACGGGAACGGCCGAGTAGCGTCGTGGAGTGGTTGGAGGCGACGGCGACAATATAGTGCCACGCATCCTGGAGTACCGCAGGCGTAGCAAATCAACCAATTGTCAGAAGTTCGCCAGGAATTGCTGACTCGCTGTGAGGCCCAATGTCTTGAAAGAGGAGTGGAGTGGGGAGAAGTGAAGACATGGGCAGGAAATGCTGCTGGCGGGGTCTGCTGCGTACCACCTGGGCATACGTAATAGGTACGGTTACGGGCTGCATAGCAGGCGCCTCCTGAGCAGGCATGGCCACAGGATGCTGGTGGGCAGTGACGGGAACAGCCTGAGCTACCTCTTCGGCAACAACGTCGCGGAGTGGTGAGGGCAGACGAGAGGATGGCGGCTGCTGCATGAAGGAAATCAACGACTGTTGCCGAGCTACTTCTTCACACACAAAGTCTTTTATCTCTTTCAGAGTTGGTGAGTGATCGGGAACAGAAGTAACACTGGAGTGCGAGTCGGCGTGTGAGGAAAATGGCCGAGTCAGGGCGCGCTGCTTCCTCAACTCGTCGAAATTTGGACACAAAGTGACAAGTTGCGCAACTGTGGCAGGATTACGGGCGAGGAGCATCTGAAATGCGCCATCATTTATCCCTTTGAGGATGCGCTGAATCTTCTCCGACTCTGGCATGGTGGTGTTCACATGGTTGCAAAGACCAATAATGTCTTCAATGTAGCTGGTGAACGATTCCGTTGGCTTCTGTGCGCGAGGCCGCAAGTGTTGTTCGATTCTGGACTTGCGGACAGCGGGTCGGCCAAAAACGTCAGCAAACGACGTTTTGAAGATGGACCACGTCGTAATGTCGTTTTTGTGGTTATACCACATTTCGGCCACGTCAACGAGGTAAAAGATGACGTTAGTCAACTTGTCCGCGTCATCCCACTTGTTTTTTGCACTCAGCGGCTTGTAGTTAGTGAACCAGTCTTCCGCGTCGGTCTCATCAGCTCCGCTGAAGACCTTCGGCTCTCGCAAGCGGAGGACGCTGGGGTTGCTGGAGGATGGAGTGGAAGAGCCAAGTTGTGCGTTGTTGGTGGCCATGATGAGAGGTAGCGTTCGGCTGCGCAGATCCAGGTTTAGGCGATGGCGAATGGCAGCACCCAAGTTCAATTGGCGGGGAATGTCAGCACCCACCACCAATTGAAAAGGGGTTTATTGGCGTGTCTTGCGACCGTGGCCCTAAAATGGAAACACGATCGGTACAGAGCAACGGTCAAGCATATGCCGGTGACGATCAGCACGAGGCGGGCGAGAGAAGCCCAGGACCCAGTACCCAAGCGGGGGCGCTGTTGCTTGCTAACGATGCGTTTTCTTCTTCACAATATATATATATATATATATATATATATATATATATATATATATATATATATATATATATATATATATATATATATATATATATATATATATAGAGAGAGAGAGAGAGAGAGAGAAAGAGACAGATGGAGACAGACTCTATTACGCTTCAAGCCACCTTACCTTGACAATCCCAAAAGCTTTTGAACGCCTTTTATTTAGACAAATAAGCTTCTACTTCTGTAAATGATTTTGAAGGGAAGTGCCAGAGTACAAACACATAACTTCTGAGGTGGTAGTTAAGTGTTAATGACTTCATTGTTATGTGGTGGTGACGCCTATAGCGAATTACTCATTGAGAGAATTGCCCTACAGAAAAAAATGATTGATAGATATGTGGGGCTTAACATCCCGAAACCACCATATGCGTATGAGAGACGCCGTAGCGGGGAGCTCCGGAAGTTTGGACCACCTGGGGTTCTTTAACGGGCACCCAAATCTGAGCGCACAGGCCTACAGCCCTTCAGACAAGGCCCCGCGCAAGCAAATCCAGTGAGATGATAGGGGAGTTTTCGAAACAGCAAGTTTTTTAAGGTGCTTAAATCTCCTATATAATCTTGTTGGGACCTTAGACATGACTTATCAATTTTTAATGGCGGTCCTTGTGTGGCCAGCAGGCACTCTGTAGTAACAAATATAAGTGATGCATTAACTTCAGTGTAACTAGAGCAGCTTTTGTTTGACAATAGCATTTGCTTCAGGTCCAAGTCGTTTTAGACAATCGACGTAGGCGTTTTCTAATAGTAGCTGGGAACACCAGATAGGCCGCTCTCCAATAGGGTGCACCGGCGGAAATACACTGCGATTGACTGTACATGCGCGGGCTTATGTGTTTAAGGGGCATTATTCTGAGACAAGCATTAGGGACCTACTAGCGTTAATTCTCCCCACAGCTCCTTCATAAAAAAAAAGTCACAAATTAGCCGCAAAGGCGAATCAATGAACGCGATAGCAACAAATCGGAAGGTCACGCGCTGAATGGAAAGCATATCGAAAGGTGCCCCGTGTTTCTCCCACACAAAATATGCACGAAACGTACTAACAGGTACAAATGCACGCGAATAAGCGTCTCAGTTTTTACTTCAATGTGTCTGAAAAGCGAGCGCCTTTCGCAAACGGAGAGTGTAATGATTGCAGTGATTTTTAATTGTGCTCTCAGTAAGTACAACAGAATCGTTCCAGTTAGGGCCCGAGGCCAGCCAAGACGCATGACTCTCCGCTCCTTCCCACCGCGAGAGAAGGGCGTGCGAAGGAGCGTCGCCTCCCTCCTCTGAGCGGGACTAAATACGCGTGGAGGATTAGAACGCACGCCGCCGCGCGATGTAGTGACGTACGCTCATTGCGCCACCTTGCTGGTAATACTGAAAACACAATTACCCCAGATATGCCCGTCAGCGGCGGTAAGTGGTTGATATAAATAGCTTGCCGTTTGAACGGTGGGGAACGCGCTTCTCAGTGGCGCAGTAGTTAAAGCCTTCCACTCTCGATTCAGAGGACCCAAGTTCAACTCCATGCGCTGAAGTCTTTCTTTCGTAATATTTTCTTTCTTGCAATTCCAATATATAGATACGTATAAATTTATGTTGAGTGACGGTGGCGCCAACGCTTACGCTGGCGATGAAATGCCGCCGAGAGGGTCCATATAATTGCTATCGCAATTATAAAGAAACGCCAATGCTACAGTCGCAGTCACGTTTCCAATGTACACTGATGAATGAGGCGAGTGGTGCTTATAATATTAAGTGGTACTTCATTGGTGTGATCGCATAGGCCTTCCAATGAACGTGCATACACAGCATGTTGCAGGCCCGATCTGGCTAGCTAGCTGCTCTCGCTGAACTACCCAGCCACCTAACTCTAGCATATTGTACCGAGGTATCACAAGTGTTGTTTCAACTTAGAGCGGTGCTTCTTTGTTCTAAGGAGACTGAGCACGCACACGTATATATGCGCATGAGGGAACCGCGTAGAGGATGGCGCCCACCTATGTGTCGAGAGGTTGTGTTCCTATTCTTGAAGAGCGTCGTAGACAGTCTACGCAGTCAGTCTAGGAGGCAGCACCGAGCCCACGTTGTCCGAGATATGAAACACGTCTAGACAGCTTCTACGCGATGAGGCGCCACCTAGCGTTGAAAAGAGAAAGCTAAAATAAACTTAACTGTTGATTTTTTTAGCTTATTGTGAGTTAAAATCTAAGAAAAAATAACTGTACTCACATTGAGTGTCTGGAAAGCGTTTGTTTGTTTGCAGACGGCTATTCCGGCGAGATCCGAGCTATCCGCTACAACCCGAGTAATTTGCTCAGCCACCATCGCAGCGAAAGGAAAGGTAGGAGAGGCCCTGACGTCACTCGTTGTGAAGCCGCGATGGAGCCGGAAGTCAGCCATATTGACTGGGCAAATTCTCCTCTCTTGTTTACATTCGATATGTAAAGCAGAAGGCATGGCTCTCTTTCCTGCTCGGAAAGCCCGTGAGCTGCGGAGCGCGCGTGTCGTGACAATTCGAAACTAATGAAACGGGGCTCAACACTCTGGGCCAGTGCAACGCCTTCGGTGAAATCATTTCGTCACAGTATTAACAGCAAGTAACAGCTCACCAAAAACGAAGCAAGTACAAGAGAAAACCGCACTAGATGCATCGACAACGGTGAGTGTTTTCACGTAATTAATTCAGAAACTCTACAAACAACATGATCAGTCGTGCGCCTTCTACTGTTGCAATCCGCCACGCGGCCGACGCAGCGTCCGGCCACTGTGTCCGTGTTCCGCGTGAAACTCACCGGCGTCAGATATCTGCGACCGTGGTGACTTTGAGCACCGTGCAAGTGACACTTGAACGCGGTTGCTGTTACGTGTAGATTACATGCAATGCTTGGGAAGTGTATACGAGGTGGAAGGAAAAAGGTGTTTTAATACGCACATGCAAGTTGTTACTGTACACACACAACATGAAACTACATATGTGCACATGGTACTCATTGCGTCTTGCTGGGCTCAACAGCGTCGTCCGTTGTCACAAGCAGGAGCACTGCCCAACCGTCACTGACCTGCAAGGCGTTGGTCTTCGTTCCCCTTCGTCATTGTGCCCAACGCAATTTCGCTGAACACTAATTGCTTCATCCGCGTCATCCGCCGCACGACATATGGATATGCACTCGTTCTACGAACTGTTAAAACCCCGTGATGGACAAAAGGATTTGTAAACGTTGCTAAGTGTACAGTAACTTCCAGGAGAACACTGCGTAAACAATAACGTGGCGCAGAGCACGGATATTGTCCGCCACGGCTCAGTACGAGAGACTTGGGGAGGCACACAAGCCACCGCCAGCCACGGCCGCTCACTGCTAGACCAGCTCCAATGCGCAACGCGTAACCATAGCAATGCCGCCATTGTGCCCAGTGAATATGGCCGCCATGATGTCATTTCCTGCACACTTTTCACGCCGCGCGCTGGCTGGGCATGCCCTCTCCTACCTTTCCTTCCTCCATGGCCACCATCTTGCTTGGACAGCAAAGTAGCCTGCATCGTATTTGTCTATGATGCAGTCTTCTCGAAGCCGTCCATTTGCCGGCTACGTCAGAATTTGAATCAGACTTAAGATGGCCGCCGCCTATGGTGACTTTCTGAACACACTCTAGAGATAGAAACCATCGCAATTAGCGCAGCGAAGAGGGACACATGAAAAAAAAAACCCTGCAAAAGAGCACTCAAACAACTGATTTTGTTGAAATTATCCGCGAGGAGGGCGCAACGTTAGTGCCGAGTGATTACTCAGTTATGGGCATGCACGTTTTAAACAACAATTGCAGCCGAAAGTCGTGATGAAACGTGTAAAGAACTCTTTGCTTGCCATTTTCATTTCAGAAAAGCAAACACTGAGAGGTATTTATCAGAGGCACACCATCGATTTGTTCTCAATTTTTTTTCAGCCATCGCAATGCATGTAGTCTTTTGACTTGACCAATGGCAGGTTAGAGCTGTGGGATCCCACTTTGCACACCCCCCCCCCCCCTCTAAGAATGGGAAACACTGCGAACGCTTATGGAAGCACAGACCACGTCACATTTTCTTAATCTGAATGCTCAGATAGTGAGCACTCACCACACTCGTGTTGCTAAATAATTCTGGATAGCCCAAGTATGTTCATTGTCTTTATTTTGACAAAGACACTCGGGGACAGAAGGCAAACCGATGCAAAGTGACGTTTAAAATAGAACCAGGTATTTAAATTTGTAGTTTGCCGAAAAACTGAAAATCGCATATTCCGAAAAACACCACGATAGACTGCCTGTACGGGAATAATGTGGCAAATCCAGCCAGTGTATCCTTGTAGACAGCATCCATAATACTGTATGAGTTAATGACGAGTTCTAGTGCATACACGCCACTGCTTAGTGTGCAGTTGGTCGTTCAGCTGTTCAGCTAATCTCATATCAAATCTTTGTTTGGGCATTTAAGATCAGAACATGAGCATTACTGACATGCCCTAAGACTTAGGTGCTAAGCGTCAGGTGAGCCCTGGATAAAAAGTTATAACATATCCATGGAGTGAATGATGAGAGGGGCGAATCGTCTTTCTGTCTGTCTGTCTGTCTGTCTGTCTGTCCGTCTGTCTGTCTGTCTGTCTGTCTGTCTGTCTGTCCATCCTTTCATCCGTCCGCCCGTCTTTCTTTCTATCCATCCGCCTGTCCATCCATCCGTCCGTCTGTCTGTCTGTCTGTCTGTCTGTCTGTCTGTCTGTCTGTCTGTCTGTCTGTCTGTCTGTCTGTCGAAAGAACTGGAACGATGCGCGCGCCATCTTGTGAATACTTCGCGCACAAGAAATGGCTACGGCAGACAAGCCTTACGCCTTATGAAGCTTCACCCCGAAAATGCTTTTTCCTTTTATAGCGTTGCAACGGTTTTCTACACCGCCGTAGCTTTGCTGATCGCTGGTGTCCGTGGTACCAGGACCGGGCTCAGCTTTTATTTTGCTGTTCGTCTGTTCGTGTATCAGCTTACTGCGAAATTTCATAAAACATTTTGTTGAAAATTATCACAATCTACCATTTTTTTCATCCAGACACCGCCTTCGACTGAA
The DNA here is from genome assembly GCF_043290135.1 of Rhipicephalus microplus. NCBI lineage: Eukaryota > Metazoa > Arthropoda > Arachnida > Ixodida > Ixodidae > Rhipicephalus > Rhipicephalus microplus. The sequence continues at coordinate 120,416,424 of NC_134705.1, read as the reverse complement.
AAACCTCCTCCACCTCCTCCTTCGAACTCAAGCAAATCAACTACAACTGAAAAGACCACACCATCTAAGACTGCATCAACTAAGACCGGATCAACTAAGACCGGATCAACTAAGACTAGAAAAACTACGACCACGAGTAAGTAGTGCTCACTCTTAACTAGCACATAAATGGCTAAGATAAAAAATAAAGGCTAAAGGAGGTCAATAAAAATAGGACAGAGCATATTCAGCAACTATTATCAAATAACTAATGGTACTTTGTCTCTATCTCTCAAGATGAAGATATGTGACAACCGAGTGTTGCCCCTACTTACCTGCGATGCAGAAACCTTGTGGATTACAACGTCGTTTGTACTCAAATTGAGGACAACGTAGCGAGCAATGGCATGAGAAATGATAGGTCTAACTTGAAAGGAGAAGTGGAGTGCGGAGTCGGCCAGAGTTCAAATGAGAGTTATGCACACCTCAGTTTAATTTAAGCAGAAGAAATAGACGTGGGCCGAGCACGCAGCATGTAAGAAAGGCAACAGCTAATCTTTAAAGAGGACATGAAGACCTCCTCGAGCCTGTTGAAGTAACAAATCTGTTGGAAGGCAGACACGGCTATGAACTGCTTAGCCAAATATTGCAGTCATCAGCGCTGCTTAAAGGTTACAAGCGGAGCGTAAAGTTGCTGTTTTGACAGTCAAGCAACTCGCAAGCAGAAGCTGCCTGCGTCGGCGTTTTCGAGGTTAGAGAGGGGGGAGCATTGGAGCGGAGAGAAGGGGTAGAAGACGCGCATGCGCTGTGAAGGTTGTCACGCTGCATACGAGATTCAGCTCGGCGCTAAGGTGCTTGGCATCAAAATCCGTCACTATTATCGGCGTTGGGATACTTCAAAACCTTGTGCGACTTTCAGCGCAGCTCTGACATGTCTGTATAAATGCTGCTATAATTTCTCCTAACTCTCTGACTGCTCTGACCTATCTATTGTCTAAACTGCTCTGACCTCCATTTTGCCACCTTATGGACCACTTTTCATTCTAAATAATGGTGTTCAGTTGAAGGGATCAGAAAAATTCGCCATTATAGCCACAGACTCACCATATACACGGAATTGTCTTTGCGTTAGTTCTGTCATTTTCATTTCTTTCACAACAATATTTCTTTTCCTCCATCTTCAGCGAAAGGCCTATTCTTGTATTATTGAAATCAGAGTGAATTGTCAATTGTTCACGCGAATGCAGCGACGACTCCTCCTCCACCACTGATGTGCTCGGTTAGCGAAACGGCCACTCATCAGACCATGTACCCGGGTGACGGCATTTGCGACATCCTCATGTACAGCGACGTGCGACTCCTGAATCAGACGTTTGAAGAGCCGATCGTGCCCGCCTCTTATCAACTGTTTCTCGAGCTCTGTGCTAAGACATATAAGAAAACGACGTGTGGCATATCACTAGACGTGCGGTAAGTGCGGCGACTGGCGCTAGCGAAAACCGAAAACTGAAGGCCGCGAGGAGTGTTTGTACAAAACCTTTAGGTAGAGGCAATGCTTTGTCGTTTATTTATTCATTTTTTTTCATTCCAGTGAAGGTTGTTTTGAGTGAACAAATACAGTATATTTCAGAAAGTAGTTGTCTGCCACCACCAGTGTTCTTAACCATCAACGCACGAAATAAAAAAAATGGCCAGTGATCTCCGCGCTTCGCTGCAAATGTCCTCCATTTAGACAAATTTCACGGGACTTGCGTCACGAAAATGCGGTGGCGCTGTCTTGGTAGACAAAAGGTGCTCTGCCTACCACAGTTTCTGCTGAGTTTGCAATAGTGCATACAGTGTTCTCAGTCACACAACGAGAAAAAAAATTGGCCACGGAGTGAATGAGGGAGGGTGGGGCGAAGCATTCGTCCGTTCATTTGTTCTTGCTTCCGTCCATCCATGCGTCCATCTGTGTGACCGTCCATGCGTCCATCCGTCCGTCGGTGCGTGCCTCTGTTCGTGCGTACATCCCTGTGGTTGTCCATGCATCCGCCCCTGCGTCCGTTCATGCGTCCATCCATGCATCTGTCTGTGTGTCCGTTCGTCCATCTATTCAGCACTCCAAGTACCACCATTTCGCATCTTTTCATTATATATTCTCCATATAGAAGCACCGCCATCCAGCGGACATTTCAAAGACTAAACCGGAGGTGGCACATGCACACTTTTTAACGGCTTGCGCTTCGGGTTTACTACCCACCTTTAACCACCTTGAGTTCATGGTATATACTCGTTCACTGTATTCATGGCTATGCGGCCCAACGCTCGCTAAACCTTTCTAAAACCAAAGAGGTTACACCCAGCGAGTATAACGTAGCAACCCTTTCTTGTCAGATAGTGCTCAATGTACATGCCCATAGCTACTAATGGGGATCGAAGCGTGCGCGTTAACTAAACGCCGCATGCTCCTGTCTGTCATATTCATTAGGAGCTTTTGGCATGTACATGGAGCACTATTTTCAGTGTTCAACAACGCACAGAAGAAATCTCTCAACGGCACCACCTTGAAGGTCAAAATGTTATACTTGTAACACACTACAACGGCTACGAGAGACCAACGGGAGCTTCGCCCCTAAAATGGTATGCCGACAAACTGCACCGTGGTTGGATGTGAGTCGCGTCTCACAACTTAGTTTTGTTTGTTGGCGCACATCCCAGCCCTCACAGCTTATGGCTTTCACAACGCTTATGGAGTCTCACATCGTCGTTTTGTTTGCGCACATCGCAACCCTCAGCGCTTATAGCGGAAGTTACGTGAGGACGTCACTATAATTTTAGCCATAATGTTGACATCAGCCTACCTCTGTTTACAAAAATGGAATGGGTCTATACGATAATCTTCTGTCTGGCGGCACTGCGTGAAAGATTGACACCACAGGACAAATAATCGAGTTACAAGATGTTATATTGCGCGTTCCAAAAGCATTATATGAACCAGGCACCACACAATATTTATTGCGCAACCTGAGACAGACTGAGGGCTTTCCACTCCTGCACTAATAACACCAGCAGTTACCGCCATTTATGGAGAGGAAGTATGCTGAGATATAACTTGTAGCTCATTACAAGGGAGTTTTCGAATAGGGACCCCAAAAGTTTAGAGCCCCAAAGCTCTTCGATTATGCACGCTTTGCGTCAAGCAGGAACGAAGAGTTTTCGAACGGGGTCTGCGGCGCTTAGAATATTCACCCATTACTTGGTCACATCACTTCAGTGGGTACAGTCTCGTTTGTCTGATGCAAATCTTGTAGGGCCGGCTTTGGGGTTCCCGCAAAATTCGAAGAACAGCTTCCCCAACCCAAAACCCCAACGAGGTTTGGATTTTACGCATGCGCAGTGGCCTTGCCTCTATTTTTTTGAAGTCCGTATTCAAATATTCTCTATTGACGAGAGTTATTTGCCTTGCAAATAGCAGGTAGTGACTTGTTGGCAAGACTCGTGCACATGCCATCGCACCACGCCATCTCTGGATTGGTAGAGCGAAAGGTGTAAAAGGACGAAGACATGCTCTCCATGCAGTAGATCAGTTGCTATACAGGTGCGCCTTAATGACTTCCAAAGAGGCGGGTTCAATTAACGGCTACTATGGCCGCATCTTGCTAAAGGCGGAATCAGCTGACGCCCCGGCGCCTAGCTTTAAGAATGCGTTTATGAACGCAAGGCAGCCATAATAAATCTCGTGTTTGCTATGTCATGTCCAAAAATAATGCTGCGTTGATTGCGCGACTGTAAAAAATTAAACAATTGCGAAATGAAAGATTGTAGGTTAAACGATCATATCAGCTTTAGTAAACGTATTCACAGTGAAAAGTAATTGGCTAAATTTGTGATAACGAAATGTTTTGAATTTATGAATGAATGAACTTTAATAGATCCCTTAAAGTGCGATTTAGCACGTTGCGGGTCGTCGCCACGTGGGAATAGAAAGACGAAGTCTCTATGCTGTGTCGCGGGCCCGTTGGATTGCCGATAACTTTCGTTCGAGTTCAGAGCTGGTAATACCACCCTTCTATTTGGGGCTGATATTATCACCTTCCTATTTAGACGGCGTGGTGACTTCACTGCGTAGCGCGGGGCACCACCAGAGCAAGTGTTAAAAATTATCTATACGATTGCAGAAGGAATATCTGTTAGTTGGCTGTATTTACGGATGAATCTTGTGTAATAGAGCGGGGTGTTAGGGTACGCCCTGACTTGAAGGAGCCCGAGTGTCGGAGCTAGAAGTCTGCTTAGTTTTCTAACGATGAAAAAAATATGTTGTTAGTCTGTTGTAGCAGACTATCTCCTATGGTTACGCCCATGAATGCAAAATTACTGTGATGGCTCTATTGAATGAAACCTTATATAGCTGATGAATGGTAACAAAAGCGTAAAATTAAAAACTTTGCTGCTGCAGTAAGTTTAGAAGGGCCGTCGGTACTTCAAAGAAATCAAACAAAATGTTTTGAAACTACAAGAGGCCTAGTTTGTTAAAGATAAGAAGTTTTAGCGCGAGGCTAAAAACATGACAAAGGCACAACAACAAAAGCTCTCCAGCATTGCACCTATACCTTGCGAAATCCACTGGTAGTGACTATGTATAAACGTTTACATGGCAAAAACGAGATATAGTTATCAGGTACCTAATAGTGAAGAACTCCAGATCAGCTGTCATTGGTCGTGCACTAGCATTGCAGAGCACACACACGCTTGTAGCACTTCGCCTCCACTGAATACCACCACCGCGGTGTCTAAATAGCTGAAACCTATTGTTTGAGACTTGTATAGGCCAGTGTGCTCAGATTTGGGTGCACGGTAAAGAACCCCAGGTGGTCTAAATTTCCGGATCCCTTCACTACGGCGTCTCTCATAATCATATGGTGGTTTTGGGACGTTAAACCCCACGTATCAATCATATTTTTGGGAGGTATGCTATTTGGCAATCATGTTTAACACTATTTAAATGGGGTAGGAGTTATACAAATTCTCTTGCCATGGACATGCTTCGCAAGCAATGGTTTAAATTTTCTTGAACGTTCTTGCATGATGATGTGCTTTTCGAACAGCGAACGCATGCATCCCGTTTGTTCTTCCAGGTACATAAACGAAACGACTGATAAAGGCATGTCGAGTGCGCTACACTTCGTGCAAACGAAAAAGATCAAGCATTTTGGCATTCTAAAGATCTACGGAACCGACGCTGGCCTCCAAAGCTATGGCTCAGCTCTGTTGAAGAAGACAACGGCGGTACGGTGATGTTAAATTTCCGTTATTTTGTGGATGTAGCTGTCGTCGCAAGGAACATTATTGCACTGATTCAATCTTTCAACAATGCTGAATGAATATGTGCGTTTTTTTCGTTCAACCGCCATATAAATAAATGCTCCTCCAAAGATTCCTAATGAAAAAGAAGAGTAATGAAGCAAGTATTGTATTCTTCGTCGAACTAAGCGTAACGGTAGAGACCAATATGTTTGACAAAGTTACAAGCAGTAATTACGAGTAAGAAGGGTCAATCTCTCACAGTTGGACGACAGCACGTGCTTAGACAATCTCATGAGTATAGACTTGTACTTTAACGCGAATTCACTGCTTAGGCGAAGAAAAGAAGCGCATGCAAACGCGGGAGAACGCGGCAATGAATTCAGAGGTAAGGATATGATGTACTTGAAATAGTAGTATAGTTTAGTCAGTTTGCAGGGTTAGTTCGAATGTAATGAAGTGCATGAATTTTCGTTATTCAAGCTAGCCGAACAAGTAACCGTAGTCTACGGCGCAAGCTTCGCCATAGGAAGGGTGCATGGGTAGGGGGGTGTTATGCAGCAATAAGGCTCTTCTCTAAACAATGATAGGACAGGTCAGCCTGAGTAAAGGTATGGAATGTGATTGTCCCACCCCTCGGACAGTTAATCGCTGGTGCCTCCCCGCTGCCCCACCTTATTGAACACGCCTATGGTTGTAGGAAACTCAGAACCTTGGACAAACTGATCCTAAAACAGATGAACTTCTGGTGGTCGTCGCTATTTATACCGTATATTGAACTATAAGCTTAGCAGGCGGCACTCCAAATATGACTTTAGACTTCTTGAACAAGAAAAGAGATTTGTAGAGAGGTCAATGAAAACTTGCGAAAGGCAAAATTTTAAATGTAACCCTCATCAAACAAGTGCGCGCTTGAGAATAATTATTCTATATTGGTAGTTTTTGCGTAATATAATGTGAAAGACTTTGTTACGTGAGAAGTGCTTTTGCATTGATGTATGTACTATGTTCTTGATGCCTCATTTCAGTCTCATGCATCCTCTTCTGCATTATCGCTCTAGCTTGATAAGGAATAAACTCTAGAGGAAATAAAAATTAGCATCAATTTTCTTTCCTATGCAGAAATTAAGATCTGTCATTCCAGCTTCGGAATATGGGAAATCGTCACATATTATTTTTGGCTTCGGATACTACAGCTACGACTTCAAGGACTCTTACAACACTCTGAAGGCGACGGTGACAAAACTGACTTCGTGAGTACCCCATCGCTCTAGATATGGCATAAAGGGCGAGATATACTGCGGAGATATGATTTCCCCAATGCTATTTACCGCGTTCTCACAGGAGGTTCGCAGAGGCGTAGAATGAGGAGAGTTGGGTATACGAGATAATGAAGAGTACCTTACTTACGCGCGCTTCACTGATGACATTGCATTGCTGAGTAACTCTGGCGACAAGTTTCAATTCATGATTACTGAATAATACAAGGTGAGCAGAAAGCTGGGTCCTAAAATTAATCTGCAGGTAACGAAAGTAATATAAAACAATGTCGTAAAAGAACAGCGCTTCGGGAGAGGTAGCAGTGCGCTTGAAGTTGTAAAAGACTGCGTCTAATTCAAACAGGTAGTAACCGTCGAGCTGGATGACGAGATGGAAGTAACTAGAAGAATAAGCGACTGCCATGAATTGCGAAAATTTAAAGTCCATGGCAAAAGGAAAGCTACAAGTTACGGAAGCGCGTGCAGTCGGAGCAATCAGAAATAGCTCAAAAGTACTAAACGAAAAAAAAATGTATTATTGCCACTGTTAACCGGTATGTTTCAAAAAATATTTTCGTGCTTCACTAAGATATTTTTCGAAAATCCTTTCTGAAAACAGTTCAGTACTTAAGCGACAAGATGACCTTAGACATTTTATCGAACTTTCATGTTTTGTGTGAACACTTAAACTGGCATGATTACTTGTGTTTTTACAAACTCTGTGAGGTGTGGACACATTTCTGTGTAGTGTGGGCACGTTTTTGTGTGGTGTGGACACTCAGTATTGAAAAGCGTGGACTATTTGGGTAAGCGTTGTGCTATGTACATATGTATAGCCTTGTGTTTGCAACAAAATGTGCGATGTCGACTTTTGTGCAAGAGGAGTAGCTGGCACCACTCATAGGCACCAAACTCTCATTACATACATTTTATAAAAAAAGAGGTGGCGCACATTTGAGAAGGAACCTTTATTGACATAGTAGGTTGCCATTACTCATCAAGAGGAGTGTATAAAAGACCACCGTCTTACCGGTACCTACCTATGCAGCGAAAAACTTGTGGGAATACTGGAAATAGGCATAAATTTATATATAAGGCCGTCGCGTGGTCAAAACGTTAGTCATGAAGTGCTTTCCCGCTTCTTTGACGCTACGTACAGTATATATATATATATATATATATATATATATATATATATATATATATATATATATATATATATATATATATATATATATATATATATTTCTACGTGGTATGCTATATTGCTATCCTTACTGGTAGCATGCACCACTAGCCAACCCCAAGATCACGAGAAGCACTGTGGGAATTTTCATCACGTCCCTATTATGAATGAATGATTGCAATGGCTGAACTGAGCAATATCACCAGCTTATGAAAAAAAAACTACAGAGGGCGTTGGGGTGCAGCGTAAGCTTGAGTGCGCGAACACGAAACACCGTAGCCTGCTTATCCCAAAGTCTGTGACCTATAGATAGATTAATTGAAACATCTTTTTTCGTCGATGTAGATAGTGCCGCAATTGATGTCTCATAAGGTTTTCTCACGTTGTCGCAGGGATGACGTGACCGTGGTAGTTACTATTACGTGCGTGTTGACGGTGCGCAGCTTGTCAACTTGCAAGGCAATGCCTGCAAGCGCCTGGGATCCAAAAAGCAATATGATGTCATCGATGGTAAGTGAGCCTCTGTCTTGGGCACTGTCTGTCCCCTTGCCCCCATAAGCATGAAATATTTCACTGAGAACAACATCGCCAATGATGATTATATGCCTGTGAGAAGTTTGTCGATCATCAGAAACCAACGGCGCACACATCAAGGGCATATAGAAAGGGAGGAACAGCTGCCGTAGCACTAAAAACGTCTCAAATATTTGCATTATTGTTTTTTTTGCCATTGTGCGTGCAAAAAGAAGTAGTAATTTTTGTTTGCTTTCTAGCAGTCTTGGTGTAATTCAGCGCTGAGTCCCTTACAAGTGAAGAATTGAGAAGTTCCTGTTTTTATTGTGAAATACAAGTACACTATATCAAAATTTTCCACTCGTGGAGTGTGTTAGCTGTGGTCAGAGTAGCACTGTGTTCATTGTTGACTTGTCTAAAACAGTTGTGTGCTTCGGCTGTGTGTTTTTCCATGTTGTATATGATGGCCTTTTGTGTGACAGCCATAGATGAAGGGTGTTTTGTTCCCACTAACGAAAACAACAAAAAACAGAATTACCTCTTTAACCCGTTACTGATGCATTCTTTATCATGTTGTCTTGTGACATTCATCGATGTATCGAATACCCTATGCCCAATCAGCAGTACCTGAAAAAGAGTTGTTTTTTAGCGGTGCGTTCCATTTGTTTCCGTTAGCTGTAGCAGTCGATGTCTTAAATGTCATACGTGTATCCGTAATAAGTGCATTCAGCAGCAACAATTGCTCAATGTCTACAAAAAAGCATGGCTTTATAATCCCAAATGTTATTTAAGCGAGAAGCCAGTCTCAAGAGCCGTTTCCATGCACAGACATGGACGTATAATGCGGTGATATGTCGTTTAATTGTTGACATTTTAGGAACTGCAACTGTAGTGCGAATATACGAAGAATAAAATGATATTTCTGCTGCGTTCTTTTATAATTTCAGAAAAAAAAATTCTTGAATTCCAAAGGTATTATAGCTGACATCTTTTGTAGTTCAAATGGTTCATTCAGTTCTTGTGTACAGCTGTAAATCACTAAGAGCCAGTACTAAAGTGCCTTTTATTGGAAGTTAAAAAATTGTGGAATGAATTTAGAAGATCAGTTTTCTGAAGGGGTTACAAAACTTCGCTTCTTAGGTAGCTTTTTGCCTATGGCACAGCGTGATGATTGAATAAATTTCAGTTTAAGCCACGCGCACGTACGGTAATTTTGCGATGACACCCACATATTGTATTTCGGGAGGCAATTTTATGAAATCCTTTGTCACGTGTGATGTTCCTTGTAAAGGTGTGCTCGAAATTCACCATTAACCAATGACGACTTCATGACGACCACCTGAAATAACCTCAGTTAAAATGATTCGACTTTCCATCATAATCACGTTTAGAATCAAGAAAAAGAGGGCTTTAAAAGCGGTCTCAGTTCGAATAACTGTATATGCTTCTGAGGCAGAGACAGCATTCTTTCAAGCATGCCGCGACGTAAAAGCTTCGGCAAAGGACTTACAAATTGTGCACATTCTCTGTTACAGAAGAATACGATCCCCATGAAGACTACATCGTTCGCTACCAACGCAAAAATAGTTGCTTTCGCATTCCAGATGGGCGTGTTGAATTACCATATGCCCGTAAGGTTTATGAAGCCGGAGTACGCGGCGTATCAAAGATGTACCCGTTTCGCCATAGGCAGCATGCCAGAGGTAACGGTGTGCCACTTAGCATACGGTTTCTGTAAGTCACTTCTGCGGGTGAACCTGCACGAGAAAATTTGATTTGCGCACCATAATGTGTATGTACAAAAGTGTAGTAAATGCAAGGCGCAGGAAAGCTTATCGTTTAAGTCTGATATTTCGATACACTTGAGCTTCCACTGCAAGTTAGCAACCCTAACACTAATTGCTCATTCTTGTGCCCGCATAGTACAGTGCCCGCACCAAATTTTCGTCGTACTCTCGACAATGTTGATCAACATGTGGGTTTTAACGTCCCTAAACCACCGTATGATTATGAGAGACGCTGAAGTGGAGGGCTCCAGAAATTTCGACCACTTGGGTTCTTTAACGGGCACCCAAATCTGAGCACACGGGCCTACAGCAATTTCGCCTCCATCGAAAATGCAGCCTCCGCAGCCGGGATTTGAACCTGCGACCTGCGGGTCAGCAGCCGAGTACCTTAGCCACCAGACCACCCCGGCGGGGCAACTGTTGACAATGTAAAAGTATACATGTCAGAAATATACGTGTATACAGGAGAAGTATACATATAAAGTATACATGTGTAAATGTATACAAGTATACATGAGAAGTATACATATAAAGCATACATGTGTATACATGTGCCTGAACAGTTATGGCCACGCACACCCATGAATGTAAAACATTTACAGGCGGCACTGCCATATTTTTGGAAGTACAGATAACTTATTTTGTGTTCTTTATTTTACCGCAATCGTAAAAAGCCTTTTGTGGATAGTTGCCGTCAGTGTCGTCTTGCTTTCTTTTGATTTATCCATGTTGTTTCAGACTATATTCTTTTCTAAGCCTTCGTTACCAACTGAACTATCTGCTGGTAATTGTGCCCCATGATTCGAAGCCTTCCTATGTTATCCATATTCATACCTTTGCCTTACTCGTTCTTACGTTCGACTACTCATTCACTGGTGTTAGCTTTTGTTTTTCACACTAGCACTAGGCGAAAGAACACTGACAAGCAACATTGGTAGGAAACTAAATGATGTACCTATAACGCTAATATAGTCACACAGGACGATGTCAAACTTGTATTCCATGCAGTCACATTATCACATATAAATGCATCTGCGTAGACAACACTCGATTGTTTCGTAAATGTGAATACCTGCGATGTGCTCTAACATGACGAAGAAGCCCCGAAAACCACGAACGAGGCCTTCTGTAATGTGGGAAACATTGGCAAGATGGAGATGCTTTGAGTATGTAATCGGAGAGCTCTCCCAAAAGGGTCTTAATGTTATGCTGGTACGTATGCAGTGTCCAATGTTGTGCTTGCGCATACACCAATGTTACGCTTGCACAATCACCGTAATATTAGGGTTCAGAACAACGGTCCTAAAGATCGATCAACAGAAGTGCTAAGAGTGGCGTCTTACCAATTACGTAACCTTTGCAATACCCTATCCAGAAAAAAGAAAGGAACAGATATAAAAAACATTTACTCTAAAAATGGTGGCTACCTGCCTCACTGCAGTGCGCCCTTGTATGACAATTTTTCGATCCTGAACTAATACTGAAGTGGAACAAGGAAGCATGTAGGCAAATAATCTTGCATACATGATTCTGTGCGCGCCTTGTCGTAAGCAGCACTTATGTAGCTAAGACCAAAAAGCTATCAATGTCCCAATCAAGCAATTCTGCGTGTCATGGCTTTTGCGAATAAACATTACAATTACACTATTACCGTACTGGTACAGAAAAAAAAGAAATGCTTAGGACTCTTTTGTTGATGACACATCGAAGACGGTTAAATTGGCACAATAGTACTTAACATTAGTACTTACGCTCGGAAGATAGTCGGTATTTTTCAAACCGTTCGAGTGCAGCGTCAACATGTTCACCGCGCTGCTGCTACCACGCCAAGAAACAGTGATGTTTCGTGTTGAGATGAGTCCTTTCATCGACTCACAATTTTCATTTCAAAGGAGGGACATGGCTTCTGGACAAGCTTTGAGAGTGCATGATGAAGGCTAGAAAGATGACATCTGTGGTTGGTGGAACAAAACGTGAATGTCTTTCCGTTTTGTCTCATGTTTGCAACAAGCTCAGCACTCATGCAAGTACAGGGGGATGAATTATTTCTAGGCCACTATCCCATGTATTTTTATGAGAGCATGGCATGAGAGCTTTTGACCCCCCCCCCCCCCATCCATCCATTGGCAGTGCTGTCGCAAATAATGCTCGCTTATAATTTAAAAGGCAAGTTATGAGGTGCGACTTAATGCGGATTATCAAGTTTAGACTGGGCTATAGAGATTTCCTAATTTTACTCTAGAAGAAAATTCGGTGTTATTTTCTATGGAAGCTTCAACGTACGGGGCTTCAATCATCACCCGAGAGATGGGTAGCACACGGATTTGTCTAATCTTCGTTCTTTGATCTTGTCGTTCCAGCGCGTGGCCTTCAGCCACTTTGTCTCAAAACGAAGTTCAGAAATAGGTCAGCAGTCTCTCTTCATCACCTTCAAATATTTAGGTCCATCATTTCAAATCGGTACATGAAGTTGACAGCGATCCACTGTTGTGTTCGAAAAAAAATATGCCTAACACAACAAATAAAGCTGCAAGTGTGTTCAAAGACAAAATCACAGCATTTAGACAAATATTTGAACCACCTATCGTTCATGGTGGCTGAACGATCATAGTGTCAGAGTTCCAGTAAGTATTGTAGGAAACTGAAAGGTCTAGACAGACGTAAAGACGGGGTTTGTTGCAAGTGCAACGACCAGCTTAGTGAGTTCGAAAGGTTATTCAGGAGGCCGTTAGGGGATTTATGTGAGTGTGACGAGTCAGGCAATGTTATCTACATTGGTCATGGAGCATGCGATATCTCTTGTAGCAATGATTATGAGGACCTTCGTTTTTTCCGCATAAATATAGATAACAGAGTATCTGACAAAAAAAGATGCACCAATGTAAATATTGTTCAAGCATTGATGATGCAACTAGGTTTTTTTTCAGCATGAAACTGTTTATCAGCACGAAAGCGTGGTGATTCATTTCGCTAATGAGACAGTTACGTGCTTGGATTTTCACGTCGTTTCAGCGTGTGATGCCTCATCGTTTGCGTAGTGCAACTTCCATATGCAGCAGCTTCACAGGGTCTTACACTGCCAGTGCTGCAGTAGCGACTGACAAAACTGTTTAAGCAAGCGTCACATAAAAGCTACGGCGTCTGCAGGCAAATATCATGGAAGATATGTATCAGTGGAGTGAGAACCGTGTAAGAAAAAATTGTAACGCCTAACTACGTTCAGGGTTCAATCTAGGAACTCTGTCTTTCGTGTTGGTGAAGCACTTTGTGGTACACATAGGCACAGGCATAGCTTCCTGTGTAATCAGGTGAGGGCACCTGATGGCGTTTCTGTTCTCCGATGATGACGTTTTGAGCTAGCTTATATTGATCGTCCATGTTTATCTTGCACTTATGGATGTCATCCTTGCGCGGAATTGAACAGACGATGCTAATTACTTCAGCTGCCAGAAATGGTTATTCATGAGCATGGTCACTGGTCATCGGGATGGCGATGCGCCACAATGCGTCAACGTTGGCGCATCCACGTTAACCGGTCCAATAGCAGCCATAAAACTACAGGCACTGTGTAATCTAACCTATATCAATGAACAACAAAGCACCAACTAGCACTGGGACGACATGGTTGCGTTTTGTATTCTACCGACTTTTCTATTTGAGGGACAACCATGTTCTTTTATTTTTCGCGCGTAGTTGATTTCAGTTTCATAGCAGCAGTTACTATATAAGATATAAACAAATAGGTAGATATGACGTGCTATCACGTTCACTGCCATAAAGGTAGTCATACGAAGCATACCGTGCGCTAACAAAAAATGTATTTGTGATAATCTGCGCAAATGAACACCCCAGCTTTCGATTTACACGTGTTTTTCATTCGTTCTAGTCATGCGAAGGCAGTACCACGAAACTACAAAGTGAGAAGGTAATGGCTGGCATTAATACAGCTGTCAACAGAACTTTTTTCAATACCTTTGATTCGCTGGACACGATGAAGGAAAAGGTAAGACTTCTCATCATTTTGATAATACTGCTTGCCTCGCTAACTTTAGTTTGACTTGAGGTGGCATCCTCCTACGTTTCTTTGTGTTATAAATGAAGATGACTGCAGGTAAAGTAATTTTTAAAGTTACATTTGATTTCATTGACCATGCTTGACAAGTGCATAGATTGGAAAGCATCAAAAATTCATCTGATCACCGATGCTTAGAACCATCGTTTCGCTCTAAAGATTTGAGCTCGTTTAGCATAAATAATTTCAAACGGGAAACTAACAACACAAAACAAACCTATAGAGGATGTTTTCAGGCTGATACACGTCACAAAAGAAACGCGAATGCCCAGTGCCAGACATTGTTACAATATTATATAAAGTTATACACGGAAGGACTGTGGTTTGAGTATGAGGTGTGTCGTAGTGTGGCTCTCGGGAAATTTAGACCAACTGGTGGTCTTTAATTGCACTGAAATTACGCTATACACGCGTCTCTAAGAGCGCTACAGCTTGATATTTACCACTGAAAGAAAATATTTTAAGCAAATACCTTCATCGAAAATTTTATATCTCAGCATGACTGTTCGCTCAAGCCCAATGATAAAATATACGCTAGTGTCACTGTGGGAATGAATAAATGAAACCGATAGGAACAAATTGTATTGTTCATATACACAAAGCGAGAGATTACCTTTATAATAGTAATCGCGATATTTATGTCACCATTATAGTAAGAGACACATGAGTTAAAATCAGAAAGACAACCAGAAACCGCTAATACCCTTTTTATGGCCGTGAGATGTCACGTTGATTGTCACGATAAGATAAACGCACTGAACTGGTTTGGCACAACAATAAACTTCAACCCAGACTATGTACCTGTGGTACTCTTGTGAAATAAATGTCTACACGCAAATGAAAGATAGAGAAGATGTGATTTATTTCATGGTCATGGATGAAAGCACAGTGGACAAATTTATTCTGCTTGTGTACAAAGTATGCCCTACCACTCACAGCCATGTAAATAATAATGACGCACCTTTTTTGTCCTAAACAGCACTTCAATATAATAAAACAAAGCCTACAAAGATGATGTTGGCTCTCCCCATTGGGCTCGAAGAATGAGAATGTGTCCAAGTACATCGCCCAGTTGATGATTTTCAATCACTGTCAAAGCACATTTTCTTATCTCAAAATCGGTGCCTCTAAGAAAAAAAAGAGATGATGTTGGGTGTGATGGAACTAGCTAGGTGATTCAGAGTATAAGACATCTACTCCATATCATTGTAAGTGTCATATTTCTGAATTGCAACGCTCGGCAGTAATGAACTCATCGTTTCTAACTGATTGCCGAGTCATTTGTTTTTCAAGCAATTATTGAGCTCTTCTTAATCTTCTTTTGCAGGCTCATTTAGTTATGAGTAGCAAGGACAGAAAGCACAAATTCACTTGGTTTCTATTCAATGTGCACTTGACGGACGTCACCAATGTTTGCTTCACACCAAAGCCAGGAGCAGCTCCCAGTACGGAGATGCAACGCTTGAAAAAATTCAGAGAGTTCTACTACGCAGAGAGCCAGAAGTACATAGCTGGATGAACAAGCGAAACGGTGGCCACCGATTATTTGCGTGAAACATGCAGCCCGAGTTGTTTGTTTTTTTCTTTTTTCATGGGGAGGGGTCGCATGAATCTACTCTCATTCTCACAAAGAGAATCATACAATGGCGTTGTACGCGGGTCTCTGAAATAGTTTGGTTACGTTAATTAAAATAGTTGCCACACAGCCTCAGCAGCTGTTGAGTGCACTGTCTGTGATAGCTGCAGACATATCTCATCTTTGTGGTTTAGAGGATATATATGTGTACGCCTCTTCGTGGTGCAGCACTGCTGCACAGTATCGAAGGAGCATGTAATATACGAAGGCATCTGGCAAAGTGTTATCTGTATGTGCATTTCATACACATGAAGCAATGTATCGGGCGCCTCAAATAAAAGATACTTATGCGTCAACATGACAGAACGATTGGGTTTAAGGGTGGGCTGTTTCCCCCTTTATAGTGAATACTGAAGTCATAGAGATAAAAGTGCAAAATATGTCATCTATGTTTCGGGAAGAGTCCTTTAGCGGCGAACGGCAATGGGTTTGGCGCATCCGAATTCGTGGAGCACAGCTACACAGAAACGCTTGCTCCTTGTTGACGAAAACATGCTAGCGATCCTTCGCGTACAGCCGACATTGTGTTTCTTCATATTTTGTTTTTAAAAAGAAAGTATACATCTTTGCCACGGTTCACCAAAACATAACTAACATATTTTAGTCACTGATATGACGAGAATAAAATGAACGCTATCATCTCTAAAAGAGACATTTTGATAGAAAAACAATTGGCCCTGTGTCTGCACGTTTCACTGCAAATTTCGTCGAAAGACGATAGTTTTGCGCCTGCAGAGAGTGAACGAAACGTTTATTTGATGCTCTGCGCTAGAAAATTAGGGAATTCTGTTCTAGAGGAGCTACGTTAGAGTGTCTCTCTCCATGCAGCGAAGGCACTTTAGCCACGAGCGCTATATGGCAGGTATCTTCGAAAACGAAGGAAGGCGTGCCCGCCTGTCTCGGAGGCGATAAGGTGTAGAACGCGAAGCGACGGGAAGGTGTCACCACCATGTCGTCTTAGCGAAGCGTTGGAAACACTTGCCTTTTTGAGCATAGCGTTGCATAGTCAGCGCAGCGTAATAAACGCTACGGTCTTTTGAATTACTTATTGTGCCTTCCCTAATATTAGGACACACATACAGAATATTGACTTGTTGTTATAGTGCTTTGCATATGTACAATAATTGATTTTCAATTGACAATCTCACAAGTATGAGCGCTTAAACTTGAGCAATATTGGTTGGTGCTGCGGATGGGGTTGGCCGTTTAGGGTATTGTTACGCTAGTCAAACAGACAGACAGACAGACAGACAGACAGACAGACAGACAGACAGACAGACAGACCAAAAATTTTCAAATTAAACACCGGACCGGGAACAAAATCTACGACTCCTCGTGCAGCGATGGTATGCGCGCGACGCTCTGCTAACTAGGGTATCGCAACAGGTCAAGGGCATCCTACGAACGCGCCTTGTATGGCTCAAACGGTCCTTCTCGCAAAGTTCTGTCTGTTAGTGGGGCGGGGCGGTGCTGTCGCCTGTCTGTGAGTGATGATGAGAAAAAATGTGACATACACTTAATGGGGTCAATAGAGACATTTTGTGGACGACGCAGTTAAAACATAGCTCCCTAGAATGCGTGCCGGTAAGCAATCATGTGATCGTTTAAGCATAGCGATAGCAGCGAAGAACCCCCGACGCACTGGCGTTGGGAGCTTTCTTTCGGCGCAGTTATGGTCTTTGCCTTTCCCTTTGTGTAAGCTTGTTACGGCTCGTTCTCGAAGTAGTGCAACGTTCACGTGCACCGACTGTGTTTCACCAACATTTACTTTGAGGGCGATAGCGCAGACCAATAAAGATCCTGCAGTAAGCGGTGCAGAAAGGCAATGAAGTCGGCGGGAGAATGGCATACCTTGGTGCAGCGAGACAGGGGCCCGCAGGACGTCGAACGTCTGCGCGTGTTCGCGGCTCAAGCTACGAACCTCTGAGTCCCGTAATCCTGTGGCGCATTGGGCTAGTGTGTGCACAGGCGTGGATTACACAATTACTCGAGAGTGCTCACTATTACTCAACACATGTGATTAGATTGCTAAAACAAGTGATTGGTGAAGGTGAAAAAACCGTAGACACCACGCCGATCCAAGTGAATTTTATAACACGCGCACACAAAAAAAGAACGAGGTTCTGGCTTCAACAAGGGAGCCTCTTCACGAGTAAAATGCGAACATGTGAGCGACAAGATAGCGTCATATAGGCTTTATTATATCACTCAGGCAGTGCGCATACACTGATGCTGTTAACTGTCATCGTTTCTACTGTACAGTACTGCATTAATTGAGTAATTGATTGATATCTGGAGTTTAACGTCCCAAAACCACTATATGATTATGAGAGACGCCGTAGTGGAGGGCTCCGGAAATTTATACCACCTGGGGTTCTTTAACGTGCACCCAAATCTGAGCACATGGGCCTACGACATTTCCGCCTCCATCGGAAATGCAGCCGCCGCAGCCGGGATTCGAACCCACGCCCTAAGTACTGCATGCTGAGCAGTACAGAGGCCGCTGGCTTATGCAAAATTACATAGCGCGACGCGCGAATTTTTAAGAGTATGCTCGTGCATATATAAAAAATAAGCAAATAATAACACATTAGTTAGAATCAGGAAGAAGGAAACCGGGCAGGGTGATTGCCTGCAAATTTTGCAAGGCTGTAGATCCGCCGGCTAACAAACAATGTCCTAATCCTAACCATAAATAATCGTTCTTGTTGAGAGTGCGTGCGGTTGTCTGTATTATGAATAACCCAGGATAAAAGTCATCGCGAGTTCTTTTTCTTTTTAACAAGAACACCTGTCTTCTCCCCGTCGTTTAAGTGTCTCCCTGAATCACGCTCTGAGAAGACACCGAAATAAATATTTGCCGGCTTCACGCCATCGTTGTGCTGCTTGAGAAGCCTTTAAAAGCAACCATTCTTATCAATATACACGTTGTGAGAATCCTGGTGCGGGAGAACGTACACCAAACCAGGGAACTTTGGGTAATTTGTCCTTCCCACGGACGAGTCAATGTCACTGTTTCTGGCCTAGATGTATCACATGGTCTTTGTAGGAACGTAGAACGTGGCTGAAGGCTGAGGTAATAAAAGGGTATAGGATATTCTCGCGCACTCTCCACCAGAGGCAGCACAGGGCATGTGCGGACGTGGCATTTGTTAGTCGACGGCGTCCAAGAATTTGAGATAGCCTCAGGCTCCCAATTCATGCCGAACCAAGCTTACGTCGGGGGCGTATAGTCTTCCTGCCGTGTGCAGCTTTTCTGCGCGCGTCGTAGAAGTGCCTACGGCTTGTTACTTTCACAATGCATCATTCGGACTAGACGGGCATCCATCAAACTTTAAACTTCAGCAGAAGTGATGGATCATGCTTCTGCCACGAGGTTTTTGTTTCCAGCAGAATAATGGGTGCTTCCACGAAAATGTCACTTAAGCTCATAGGGCAAAGCAACGAATGTGATCAACAATTTAGGACGTCACACGATGAACGGGAAACAGCTCGATACTTGCGGAGCTTTGCTTAAGTGAAAAGAACACACACACACACACACACACACACACACACACACACACACACACACACACACACACGCACACACACACACACACACACACGCGCGCGCGCGTGCGCGCGCGCACGCAGGACCATGATTTATTTGCCATCACAGCTCAACTCCCACACCACGCTGTTCAAAAAGTATGATTGAAGCTAGATTGTAGGTATACAAAAGACCGATACGAAGGACCACAAATATCTCTCTCCAGACGCAAGACGACAGTCTTGCGTCTGGAGAGAGTGAACAAAACGTTCTTTTGATGTTCTGCGCAAGAAAGTTTGTGAATGGTATTCTGGAAGCGCTGTGTTAGAGTACCTCGAGCGTGCAGCGAAGGCGAACGAGTGCATCAAGCCACGTCACGCGTGAGACATGAGCGCTATCTGGCAGTTATCTTGGAAAACGGGGCGCGCGCCGTGCACGCTCGTCTTTGAGAAGGCGTAGAACGCAATGCGACGGGTAGCAGCCACCACCGTGACGTCTCAGCAAAACGTTGGAAACACTTGCCGTTTTGTGCAAGCGTTGCATGGCTAGCGCAGGGATATAAAGACTGCTATCCCTAAAATGACTTATGTATGCCTTTTCTAGTAAAAAATACACATACATAATATTGCTACGTGCCAGTGCATGGAGCTGAAGAAGACGAAGCAGATAGACTGGCACGAGCTAATCTGTGTGGCTGGCGCTGCTAAGCGTCTGTAAATACATCGGTGACTACCCCCCTGAGCCAGTCTCCTTCACGTAACATATTTGGTGGAGTTGTGCGATCCCCGTCCTCGCCACGGAACTCCGAAGCGGACGCTCACTCGCGGCTTACAACATGACCACCCAAGACTCGGCTACATCCTCTCCGGTCGCTCCCACTTCTGCCCGACCTGTCAACCCAGCGCCCGCAACAACATTCGTGACGCTTCCCGCGCTCAAAGACCCCGGCGTGTTCTCGGGCAGCGAGGGTTCCGACGTCGACCAGTGGCTACGCCTCTACGAACGCGTCAGCGCCACTTACAGGTGGGATCCCACTCTTATGCTGGCAAACGTCATCTTTTATCTCGACGGAACACCTCTTGTTTGGTTTGATAACCACGAGCATGACATAACAAGCTGGGACAGCTTCAAGGCAAAGATCCGTGAGCTTTTTGGCAACATCTCTGGTCGTCGTGAAGCTGCGAAAAATGAGTTGTCGACTCGCGCACAATCTTCCACGGAGCCCTACATCGGTTATATTCAGGCTGTCCTTTCACTATGCCGCCAAGCTGACGAAAATATGTCTGAACCTGAAAAAGTTGCCCATATCCTAAAGGGTATCGCCGACGATGCGTTCAACTTGTTGATATTCAACAATGTGTCGTCTGTTGATGCCATCATTCAAGAATGCCGCCGGTTCCAACAAGCTAAAAGCAGACGCATCTCCCATCAGTTCCAGCGCCTGCCGAACACCACTGCGACGTCCTCATGTCTCGACACATATCATCCACCAGACAACAGTGACAACTTGACGCGAATCATCAGGCGGGAGCTTGAAGCGGCTGCTCCAGCTAAGGTGGGAACAACGTCCCCTGACCCCTCTCCGCCAATTACGTTGCCTCTCATTCAAGCAGTCGTCCGGCAGGAAATCGCCAGCTTGGGAATTCACTCTATCTCACCGCCTACCCGCACCGACTACCAGCCCCGATACACGCCTGCTCGTCCCTTCCCGACCGGCTCTCCCTCAACGTTCCGTAATCCGTCCGCATGGCGAACACACGATGACAAGCCGATATGCTTCTCGTGTCACAGAATCGGGCACATTTCTCGCCATTGCAGAAGTCGCTGGGGTCCTCCTGCACAACCGTCCTCTCGTCCCTTATATGCACGTCCTGCCTATCGCCATGAGACCAACCGCGACCATTTTGCCCAGGAACCTGCTTCTGAACGCCGCTACTCCCGCTCTCCATCCCCCCAACGTCGCCAGTCTCGTTCTCCACAGCCCCGCCGACCATCTTCCCCCGCCTTCCCACGAGGTTCTCCGACGGAAAACTAAGCGTTGCAGCCCCCGGAGGTGGCGCTGCATCGCTCGGACTGACCGAAAATCCTCTCTTGACGATACCGACAAAACGGAACCTCATAGACGTACAAGTTGACGGCCTACATGTCACTGCTCTTGTCGACACCGGCGCCCAACTTTCCGTGATGACGAGTGATTTTCGCCGCAAGCTCAAGAAGGTTCTCACACCTGCGACCACCCAGTTCGTCCGTGTTGCGGATGGTGGCATAGCATCGATCGTTGGAATGTGCTCCGCTCGTGTGAGCATTGCGGATCGACACACAGTTGTTCTCTTCACCGTCCTTGATAAATGCCCCCACGACGTAATCTTAGGCCTCGACTTCCTATCCGCGCATTCTGCCCTCATAGACTGTTCGACCAGTACGCTCCGTCTACACTTGCCCGCAACAGAACCTCTTACACAACGGCCGAGTCGCCTCTGCACAACGGGACACGCGCGCCTCGCTCCACAGACACTGACCTACATAGAGCTCGTCTCAATACCACCAGTTCCCGACGGTGAATATGTTCTGACCCCTATCACCGATGTTCTCATAAGCCGTGGCATTACATTACCGCACACCATTCTGTCCGTCGCAGGAAATTCTACGTGCCTCCCAGTTGTCAACTTTAGCTTGACACCTCAAGTCTTGCCGCAAGGGATGTCTTTAGCGTTGCTCTGCACCTTAGAAGACAATGCGGTAGATGTTTTCGCGATGGCCGCCCCTTCTGAACCCCACGCTCAACATCAGTCTGCCACTTGCTCCGACAGCGCTATTACTTCGATGATCGCTTCCAACTTAACACCGCAGCAGACTGATGAGCTCCACCGGGTTCTGCTGTCCTACATCGACGTATTTGACATCAGCGGCCGTCCGTTGGGGAAAGCTACCGGTATGAGCCACCGCATAAACACTGGTAATGAGCATCCTATTCATAGGCGCCCATATCGGGTGTCGGCGGCCGAGCGTCACATCATCCAAAGTGAGGTCGACAAAATGCTCGCCAAGGACATCATTGAGCCATCTTGCAGTCCTTGGGCTTCTCCTGTAGTGCTAGTCCGCAAGAAAGACGGTGCATGGCGTTTCTGTGTGGATTATCGACACCTAAACAAAATTACCAAAAAAGACGTCTACCCTCTGCCACGAATAGATGATGCGCTTGATTGCCTCTATGGGTCCCACTATTTTTCCTCCATAGACCTTCGTTCCGGCTACTGGCAGATAGAGGTAGATGAAATGGACCGTGAAAAGACGGCATTCATCACCCCCGATGGCCTATATCAGTTCAAGGTCATGCCCTTCGGCCTTTGTAACGCTCCAGCCACCTTCGAACGAATGATGAACTCCCTGCTCAGAGGATTCAAATGGTCCACATGTTTGTGCTACTTGGACGACGTCATCGTCTTTTCACCAACGTTTGAAACTCACATAGAGCGCCTCTCAGCCATCCTGGGAATCTTCCGTCGCGCTGGCCTGCAGCTCAACTCGTCCAAATGTCACTTTGGACGCCATCAAATCACAGTGCTTGGCCATTTAGTAGACGCCAACGGTGTACAACCAGACCCGGCAAAAATCAGCGCCGTCAAAAACTTTCCTGTACCACGATCTGCGAAGGATGTACGCAGCTTTATCGGACTATGCTCCTACTTCCGACGCTTCGTGAAAAATTTTGCGCACATAGCGAGGCCGCTTACGCAGCTCCTCAAGAAAGAAGTCCCGTTTTCATGGGGCTCCGAAGAGGCTTCTGCGTTCTCGACTCTCGTCGCTCTTCTCACTACCCCTCCGATTCTGGCACACTTCAACCCTGCTGCCCCTACGGAAATCCGTACAGATGCAAGTGGGCATGGCATTGGTGCAGTGCTGGCTCAGAAACAACATGGCCATGATTGCGTTATTGCATATGCCAGCCGCCTCCTATCCGCCCCTGAACGTAACTATTCGATAACAGAGCGTGAGTGCTTGGCTCTTGTATGGGCGGTAGCGAAATTTCGACCTTATCTATACGGACGCCCATTTTCGGTAGTTACCGACCACCACGCACTCTGCTGGCTGAACTCTCTGAAAGATCCATCAGGCCGCCTTGGTCGCTGGGCTTTGCGCCTGCAAGAGTTTTCCTATTCGGTGGTCTACAAATCTGGCCACCTACACCGTGATGCCGATTGCCTCTCCCGGTACCCTGTCGACGATCCTGAGGACACTGACGAGCCCACGGAGAACTCTATCTTGTCAGTGTCCAACTTCCTTAATATTGGGGAAGAACAGAAGCGTGATCCAGAGCTGCTTGACATCATCAGCCGTATGGAATCCTCCACAAATGATGCTTCCGTCCGCTACTTTGTCATTCAAAAGGGTGTGCTATACCGTCGCAATTTCCGACTAGACGGGCCCGACCTTCTCAATGTTGTGCCTAAGCATTTGCGCCGCTGTGTTCTCACCGAACTTCACGACGCTCCCACGGCTGGACACCTTGGCGTATCCCGCACGTACGAGCGCGTCCGGCGCCGTTTTTTCTGGCCAGGCCTTGCTCGTTCGGTACGCCGATACGTCGCCACATGTGACCTATGCCAACGTCGTAAGACACCATCGCTGCTACCCGCTGGCCATCTTCAACCAATTGACATACCCGCGGAACCATTTTACCGTGTTGGGTTAGACCTGCTTGGTCCTTTTCCCACATCAACATTGGGAAACAAATGGATAGCCGTTATCACAGACTACGCTACACGCTACGCTATTACGCGAGCTCTACCGACCAGCTGTGCAACCGACGTCGCTGACTTCTTGTTACGGGACGTTATATTGATTCACGGTGCGCCGAGACAGCTTCTCACAGACCGTGGCCGTACATTTTTATCCCAAGTCATCGCCGACATTCTGCGTTCTTGTTCGACGCAACACACACTGACAACCGCTTACCACCCTCAAACAAACGGCCTTACGGAACGATTTAACCGCACTTTAACAAATATGCTCGCTATGTACGTGTCGCCCGACCACCGAGACTGGGACCTTGCCTTACCCTACGCAATTTTCGCGTATAATTCATCCCGTCACGACACAGCGGGCTTTTCGCCGTTCTACTTATTGTAAGGAAGAGAGCCGACTTTACCACTGGACACAGTAATCTCAGCTCACACCTCGTCCACCAGCGAGTATGCCCGCGACGCGATTGCGCGAGCCGATCATGCCCGTCAGCTCGCTCGCGCTCGGCTGATGGCGTCGCAAACCAACCAATGCCGTCGGTACGATGCGGAACATAGAGACGTACATTTCACTCCCGGTACCCTCGTTTTACTCTGGTCCCCTCATCGTCGGCTGGGCCTATCCGAAAAACTTCTGTCTCATTACACGGGAACCTATCGTATATTGCGTCAAGTAACACCTGTCACCTACGAGATCAGCCCCATCTGCCCATCATCATCTACTATGCGGCCCAGTGATATCGTACACGTCTCGCGGATCAAGCCCTACAATAATGCGTCAGATAACGACCTTTAAAGCACCGGGACGGTGCCTCCGCCGCCGGGGGTCATGCTACGTGCCAGTGCATGGAGCTGAAGAAGACGAAGCAGATAGACTGGCACGAGCTAATCTGTGTGGCTGGCGCTGCTCGCCTAACCGTCTGTAAATACATCGGTGACTACCCCTCTGAGTCAGTCTCCTTCACGTAACAATATTGACTGTTGTAAAGGTGCCTCAGATTTGCGAAATTATTGCTTTTTAATTGACAATCGCAAAAGTATGGACGCTACACCTTGAGCAATATTGGTGGGTGCTGCCATCTGGGTCGGCCGTTTAGAGTATCGTTTGGTCAGTGTGGTGCCGTTTAGGGTACCGTTAAGGGTGGAAAAACAGGCAATTGTACAGAGAGACAGACATATCAAATTTTTTGCGTTGAAGGTCCCCAGGAAAGACTATCGTCTTTGAAACTAACAACTATCGCATTTGTAATTTCACCGTTTTGTTTTTTGGTGAGCTGCGAGCGTCTACGGCACCGGAACCTCCTTGTTGAGCACTGCGGATCGTGGTGACCCCTCTGCAATGCTGCTGCGCGTTTTGTTCGAAAAATTGCCAGGTGTTCCACATCGCGAATGGATAGACAAATGGGCCACATTTAAAAATAAAGCTTCTTAGGAACTCACGATGTTTATCCTGGTTCATTCCACCCGTACGCCGTACACTGTCGAAGCGCAGGCGGGATCACTTGGCGCAAAGCTGTCACCACACGTACATATGGTTTAAAAATAGACTATCCTCCCGTTCATCCGAGCGTTCGCCTGCCCGTCCTTTCATTTGTCCGTCTTTATTCTAGTCGATGACTTCAATGTAGATGTATATAATTTTTGAACCCAGCTTTGCCGTATCATCAGCATTCACTTCGTGGACTTTCAGTGCACGTATAGAAATCTGTTGAAAATAAACCAATGAGCATTGCTTTAAAGCGCGCCCTTCGCACCACTGCGCTGGTGGTTAACAACACGCCGAAGCACCTCCGGAATCTGGGTACCGGTAGCGGTAATTGATTGCCTCTAGCATTCAAAGAATGACTGACGTGTGGCAGAGCTGTCTAGCGTGGCATGCAGGCTTCAGAGTGAATGGTCGCAAGTCCTAATGCTGGTGGCGCACTTAAAAAACTGTTGTCTGATTTGTTTAAGCTTTTTGATTTATATATACATATCCGGAACATGGTGGTGACGGTGATGGCATAAACTTCTCTGAGTGGTTCCATGTAATGGCTATTTCAATGAAAACACATAACTTCGTTAAGGGAGCAGTCGAGCATTTGTAACCTTGAAGCGGGGCATCTTGTGCTCTCTCTGGAGTGGCGGATGAACGTAATGCACAGAAAAAAACAACTGCCAAGAACTTTACATTTACAATAATGAAAGGGTCTGTCCAAGCCTTCCTTGAAGGAGCGGGTAGGGTACATATAAAATCTATTAGTGCCCCTTTGCATCTACGTTTACGTCGCTCTAAGGCGCATTATTTTATGAATAATATTGCTGTATCAATTGATCTGTGTATGCACGTGTTCCTCACTCTCTATGCATCACTAACATTTTTTATTGCATGAGCATTTATATGTTAACTTCACTAAAACCCTGTGCGTCGTGGTATTGGTCATAGGAGACATGGAAAAAGAACTGCGTAAAAATAGTCTGAGTGGTACTGGGTTTGAAAACATGAAGTTTATGCCTGCACGCACCGGAGACGGGAGTTTTCAATATCGCTAACGTCCATGCTTGCCAAATCTTGAAAAATGTAAACCCTGTGAATGCTGGAAATGCTGTGTACTGTTTACAAGATGGAATATCCAGCGCTGCAACAAAAATGACGTTTCACGAACATTACGGTCTACTTGAAAACCACTTCCGAGACCTAGCCGGGCTGTGTGGTAGACTACGTGATTGCCACGCATAATGCGGGGTTGCATTGCTGCTGGAACCATGATATTCTATGCGTTCGTTGGTCGACTGTCCCAATGCCAGATTTTAGAGGCGAAGCTTCTTAGCGCTGACCTAGTTGGCGTCTATCACGCCCCAGAAAACACAAACCAAAACTAAACACCTGCAAGAGAAATGGAAACATGTGTAAACAATCAACCTTGTGTGTAATAAACTATATGGCTGCGCAATACGCGATCACCAATGCCGTCCATCTGTCCGTTCGTTCGTGCATCTATCCGTCCATCCGTGCATGCGTGCACACGTTCACATGTCCGTCTGTTCATCCATGCGTCCATCTGCCCGCACTTTATACTAGTCGGCGACTTCAATGTAGACATTATAGATGTTAATACCTATAGGTTCGACCACTCGTCGTTATAGTAGTTGCGAGACGTGGCGTGGCTTTGTGGCAGAATACTTGGTTGCCACGCAGAACGCAAGGCTTTGATTCCTGCTGGGACCCTGGCATATTTTTCTTTACATTCGTTGGATCAACGCAGCCGATGTCAGCTTTTTGTTAACGCTCACGCGTTAAAATTGCACATAAGTTTTACTAACTGTCAATCACAAGCGGCACATACTCGCCCGCGCTCATATAGATAGATAGTCATCTAGACACATAGACATACGCCAAACGTGCTTGCAGTACGCAAAGCAATGTTTCGCAGTTAATATGGCACAATCGAGTCACTTGCGATAGGTAATCAATCTGTCTTCTGTAGCAGTCCCATTTACAATACAAGTGTGTGCTCATTAATATCACACTAGTTGTCATTAGCAATAAAGTGGTCACTATTCAGACGCCAATCAATCCTTCCTATTCACGATTATAAGTAATGCAGTCGGTAGGATGATCTCATACATGCTTGTAACATTGAATCATGGACATCAAAGGAAGACTCAATAAAAAAGCGACTCATTTTCTTTGTGTAAATTGTGACATGACCAAGTCACTAGTGATAAGAAGTCACTTCGTTCTTCATATCGGTTCCAGTCACATTTCGAAGGCGTACAAATTGATATGAAACGAACGGCCAATAAGTGAAAACTGCTATTGTCCCCATTGCGAGGTGAATTCCTCCAACCTCTAACGAATTTCTTGTGACGTTCTCAGATGAATGATCTTGTATGATTTTGTAACATTGTGTCCTGAGTATCAAATAAATGGTCATTCAAATGGTGGTAAAGTTTGGCACATAATAGATAGTATGACTTAGACAATTGGGTTTACAACTGGGATCACCTTTATGGCAGTCGTACGTCTGATTTAGGTCTGCCATGTGTAACATCAAACGTTGTCGTTAAAGGAGCACTGTGGTAGTGATCGCTAATCACCCTGACGCATTTGCGATCACGACTACTATTTTAAATGATAGTCTCGCACATTCCTGTAACAGTAGTAAGTAATGTCACTTTGGTTACAGGAATATTTAGTAGCATTGACTCTCAAACCTAGGTTTTGTGGCACCTTTGAATTAAATTGTACGCTATCCTTCACCGCCTTTTTTACCAAATGGTGCACTCTCTTCGGAAAATAACGAAAAAAATTAACAAAAGTTCAGGAACGTTTGCTTGCATGCTCTTAATCTGTTGCCCGGCACTTCCTTGAAGTATTGTAATCGCATAATGACCCCACAAATTTTGTAAAATTTGAACATACTGATGTTGGCCAAGTACAACTTATTTTCATTGCAAGTTAAAAAAAACTAACAGTTCTACATGAAACTTCTTCTTGCAACCCGTTTCACTTCGTTTTTGCAGTGTTTTTTTCCGTATAACGAGTTTGCAAAAACGAATGAGTGCAATAAACATCTTTTATTCATTGATTGAAGGAGATGCTGGCACACAATTATGGCACCGATCACTCCTTAGCCCTTAAGTGAAACTTGAACATATTAAAGTAAAAACATATTAAAGTAAAAACATATTGAACATATTAAAGTAAAAACATAAACATCCTAATCATGTAAGACTACGCATGAGTCTTTATTATGCTGGAGGTACTCCGCTGAAACTTGGTTTTCTCTTCTTTTTCGAGAGTGCATTATGTTTTCATGTACGCCAGCCAATGCCAAATGGCACTCGTGAGAAGTAGTACATTATGAACTGGTAATTGAGAATGTCGCATATATATCTAGAGTTCTTGTTTCCTAAAAAACAATCAAACCGTGGGGGTAAATTTATAGGCTCTCCCTCCCCTTTTACTCTCTTTCCTTTTTTCTCTACTTTGTACCCTTCCCTAATTCCCAATATAGGGAAGCCAAGAAGATGTCTTTCTGGTTAGCCTCCCCGCCTACTCCCTTTCTGTCTACTTGTTAGCCGCCTTTGCCGGGATGATTTAATATTGCGCATAAATAAATTGAGGAGGCCTACGTTGTTGACACAGTTTTGAGATTGCACGAAAAACTAGCTTGGACGTTCCGGTATTTTAAGCTGTTCTTAGCGCTAATTTAAAAGCGCTGAATATCTCCCATTAGAGGCAAGAGCACTAAAATGGGCGTCAATGTCCTTGTGCTAACATGGAAATAGAGCATCAGACACCGTCCTTAATTGTTGTAAATATCGTGAACCAAATGTATTGCGCTACTCCTAACAGAGGTGCGATTTCTGGCTCAATTTATTAATTCTTTCGATAGGGAAGAACTGAATTATATGTCTGCGACCTTGAACTGCCCGCCACGGTGATCTGTGCCTACAGTGCACGGCTGCTGATTCACCCTTCGTTCTGGGTTCGATCGCGAGCGAGGCGTTTGCAGTAGGGTACATGAGGAATGGCATAGGCCTGCTTACTGAGGGATGTCAGCGAATAATAAAGAGCACTGGTTGGTCGAAACTTTTAGAGCCCTCCACACCAGGGTCTCTCATTATAGCATTTGGCTTTGTAACGTAAAACCACAAATGACATCATGATTATTGCGACCTGAAAATATAGATGATGTCCCAGAAATGATGTAGTTTAAAATAAGTTGGTAGTCGGACGCTTCGGCTTGCGCCAGACTAACGTTGTGAAAACTCAATATTTTGATGCACTAAGTTTTGATAAGTCCCTAACGCGTACGCTAATTGTGCATGACATAAAGTAAGGCTTTAGCCATTATTTCTAGTGCTTTCTTTCTTGTTGCTGCTGATATTGCTATTTGCTGCTTAAGTTATGCGCTAAATTTGTCTATTCCTCAATCAATAACTGTACAAATAAAGTTCAGGCTTTGCTATGAACTTGGTCACTTCGTAATTGCGGGAAGGATCTTACATCCGGTGAAACCTGAACTTTCAAGGAAGTGTGCTTTAGGTTCTTCAGTAATTGTTAGTGTATGCACGCAGTACTGAACTTCAATATTTCTTGAATATTTGTTGTCGAGCAGCACACACCAAAGAACTGATTCTACCACAAACCTTATGAAAGAAAACAGTATACCCACACTTGAAAAACGTCATAAAGTTCACAGGCTCAAATTTTTTTCTTTTAAATAACAAAAAGCTGTCAGTAAACCGTGATTTATATCTGAAACCGCTTACGACAAGACAAATCCTGTATCGGCAAACTCATTCATTAACACCGTATTTTGTTAGAACAAACATTTTCAAATACTCTTTCTTTCATCAAACCATAAACGACTGGAACTGCCTACCTCAATTGTTAACCGGTTCTGTAGAGGCACTTGAGCGTATTTAACCATGACCTATGTTTTTGTATCTTTTGTATATGACGTGTCTTTTTATTTTTCTTGCTGTTTTACACCTGTGTGCAATGTTATAATCTTGCCCCTTCTGCTGGGGTCCTTAAAAGGGCCTGCAGTATTTTGTAAATAAATAATAAATAAATTACAACCAGGTCCGAGTAATTGCAAGCAGCTTGCTTTCCATCCTCTATGTCCCAACGCCGAAATATTTCAAGAATGAAGGCAACCAACTCACATTAGATAGTGTGCCTTCCTGTAACGGTTACAAGAAAACATAATTCTGCTTGCTTATGTTTTGGGATGATATAGCGTTTCTGATAAAATTACACAGGGATACCACGTGAAAATAAATACTTGAATAAATTCAACACTCTTCTTATTTTACTCGTAATAGAGGGCACAAAGCTACCGCTTTACTTTCGGTATAATTCCACTGACCGGCTCTAAGTTAGCCTTGTGTGGTTGATATGCAGAAATAACGAAAACCCAAGAAATCATTCAAGAAAGTGTCCTGGGATTAGAGTAAAAAGGACGCAAATAATTATTTTTCATTTGCAAGAAGAAGACTGAATAGAATATATGTCTCTTTTTGATAGCTGTAAAGTAACTTGAGCCACATGTAGCGAAGCTATATATCTTGATAAGCAATGTGTTCATCCGCGAAATGGCACCATTTTTAACATAAATATTTCCAAATGTTGTGCTTGAAGCATTCCAGAATACATAATTGCTTGAGCAGGGTGAATCCATACCACCAAGACAAAAATTCTAGATGTAGAGTGGTTTTCGTTGCTTAAATGATTCGAAGCGTGTTTGCACTCCTCCGTTATTGCTGCATTATAGCTTGGTGTACATTTTACTGTCGAATGGTATTCATCCAATAAGACGGGGTGAGCTTGCTGTGCACTTCTTATAGCTGATAAGTACAAACACAATATGAAGCTTCTATATCTTTCCTTATCATCATTGTGTCACCTGTAGTGCCCTTTGATGAGCAACAATAAATCTTGGATGTGAATGGTTTATAGAACAACACATTGCGCGTGGCAATATAGCGCATTTCGACGAATGACATAACGCATTGCGACAAAACGCCAGAGAGGATGGCGCCACACAGGCTGCACAATGTTTACTCTTTTGCCCAGTCCCTAACCTGTAGCGGGGCACAGCTCCTTCATGTATATCAGCAACTACCCCACCATAATTGTTTTCTGAATGCTTGCTGCCTTTAGTCACGATTTATGATGCACTGTCAGAAAAGTTTCCTATTCGCAAGACCAAATTTCGAAGCAGTCATTATCTTCTTCCAAGAAGTAAAATGAAAGATTAGGCAGTTCTGCGCGAGGTTTAGTAAAAAAAATGTTAACGAGTCTGTAACTAACTACCTAATTATTCTACCACAAGCAAGTTCATTTACTTCCTGCATGAAAATAATCAACTATTTGGCGTGAATGGTTTACACAGTTTGCTTCTCGGTTGTATTCATTTCTAACGGACAAGAAAAAAAAACTTTTCAGATGTGTTTTCGAATGCAGCACGTCAAATGATCGTCGAACACGGTAGTGTCTCCAGCGCAGTGGTCTTATGCAGCAGTATGGAGTGCAATGAAATCAATTGACGAATAGCTGTCCACTGACATTAATTTTAAGACCCACCTTTCTGCTCTCCTTGTCTAACTCCGTTATCATGAGTTGCAATTTGTCCCCTGAGTTACTCAGCAATGCAATGTCATCGGCGAAGCGCAGGTTACAAAGGTATTCTCCATTAACTCTTATCTCTAACTGTTCCCATTCTAGGCTTCTGAAAACCTCCTGTAAGCACGCGGTAAATAGCATTTGGAAGATTGTGTCCCCCTGCCTCACACCCTTCTTGATTGGTAATCTGTTGCTTTC
This sequence comes from Rhipicephalus microplus, assembly GCF_043290135.1. NCBI lineage: Eukaryota > Metazoa > Arthropoda > Arachnida > Ixodida > Ixodidae > Rhipicephalus > Rhipicephalus microplus. The sequence continues at coordinate 120,384,118 of NC_134705.1, read as the reverse complement.
TTTATGAAGCACTACGGTAGCAGTTGATCCCCTGTAGATTTGTTCCAAAATGTTTATATATACTTTATCTACGCCCTGATTCCGCAGTGTCTGCATGATGGCTGATATTTCTTCTGAATCGAACGCCTTCTCGTTATCTATGAAGGCTATGTATAGTGGTTGGTTATACTCTGAGCATTTATCTATTACCTGATTAATAGTATGAATGTGGTCGATTGTTGTGTAGCCTGTTGGAAATTCTGCTTGTTCCTTTGGTTGATTGAATTCTAATGTTTTCTTTACTCTGCTAGCAATTACCTTTGTAAATAGCTTGTATACTACAGAGAGCAAGCTGATGGGCCTGTAATTCTTCAAGTCCTTGTCATCTCCTTTCTTATGTAATAAGATGATGTTAGCGTTCTTCCAAGACTCTGATACTCTTCCCGTGAGAAGACAGCTCGTAAACAGAGTGGCTAGTTTTTGTAACACAATCTGTCCTCCATCTTTCAGCAGATCTGATGTTACCTGATCCTCACCAGCAGCTTTGCCTCTTTGCATGCTCTCCAAAGCTTTTCTGACTTCTTCTATCATTACTGGTGGGGTGTCATCTGGGTTACTGCGAGTTATTATAGTATTAGGCAGAAACGTGGGTCTTAAAATTAATTTGCAGAAAACGAAAATATTGTACAACAACCTCGGAAAGAAGCAGCGCTTCGAGATAGGTAATAGTGCACTTGAAGTCGTAAAAGACTATGTCTACTTAGGGCAGGTAATAACCGCTGAGGCGAACAACGAGATTAAAGTAACTAGAAGAATAAGAATGGGGTGGAGCACATTCGGCAAACACTCTCAAATTATGACAGGTAGATTGCCACTATCCCTCAAGAGGTAGGTATATAACAGCTGTATCTTGCCGGTACTTAGCTACGGAGCAAAAACCTGGAGACTTACAAAGATGGTTCAGCTTAAATTGAGGACGACGCAGAGAGCAATGAAAAGAAAAATGGTAGGTGTAACCTTAAGAGACAAGAAGAGAGCAGATTGGATTAGGGGACAAACGAGGTTTAAGGATATAGTTGAAATAAAGAAGTGGAAATGGATATGGTACGGGCATGTAGCGCGTAGACAAGATAACCGCTGGTCATTAAGGGTAACTAACTAGATTCCCAGAGAAGGGAAGCGAGCTAGGAGGAGACAGAAGGTTAGGTGGGCAGATGAGATTAAGAAGTTTTCGGGACTAATTTGGCAGCAGCAGCACAGGACCGGGTTAACTGGCGGAACATGGAAGAGGCCTTTGTCCTGCAGTGGACGTAGTCAGGCTGATGATGATGATGATGATAATGATGATGATGATGTCCACTCAAAAAGGCTGCAGGAATGTTCAAGCTGAGTTTCAGGCCATTTGAAGAAACACCCGGCGTGTAACTCATCTTTGAATTTCACGTACACAATTCTGCACACCCTTCATAAAGGGGTTTAACAAGGGACAATTACTTTTTTGACCCCTGGTAATATATCCGTGAACATAACTTTGCAGGTGCTAAGATCAGGTTATTAGGTACTGATCTACAGCTTCTTCACATACAAAAGCCAGATGGCTGCACTTGTCTTGCGCTCTTGGTAGTGTTACGTGTCTCTCGAGCTTAGAGAAGCTATGCATCCATCAAGGCACACAGTGCGAGTACTGAGGGTCTGGTCAATTGGTTTCTAGCGTTAGATATAAGTTACAAGTCCAAGAATCTATTGGAGCGTTGATAAAGGGCAATATTTTTGCATGTTTGAACAAGAAGAAACTCACCACTACATCTGTCCATGCACTGATAACAACTTCTGAACTTGTTCGAGTTTCCGCCGAACCCGCTGTACAGGAACACTTGACATTGGTCCTGTGTAGCATTATATGACCACACGATAATGCCCCCAATCCCTTTTCCTTTTTCAGCAGCCAAGCTACAGAGTGGTTTCTCTGGAACACCACCTGCGCAAAAAATAGTAGTGTTGAATACGAGATCTTAGGCAACGTTTTTCTTATCCCTCTATTTAGCAAGATGCCTTGGCATATCTCACTAAAGCGCATAAAACATTAGCCTCTGTCATTTTTGCGTTATATCTGATTGTTCACGCGTCATTCCTTTTTCCTGTGCTGAATGCTTCATGCCATTGGCAGTTACGACGAACTACAACAAAACCAACGTGCAATATTAGTTCGAAAGAACTCATCAATGCTTGCGTTGTGTAATGTCGTTTGAAATTGTCATGATGCCAATTGAGAGAAAAACGTTTTTTTGTTGTAAAAACAAGGTATAATTTGAACGTACCTATTCCCTGGCATACTTGTGTGTAGTAATTTTTTTCAGCTGATGTTACGCGCATTCGATTGCTCGCTGAATATTAGTATTGACAAATATGTGACTCAAAAATTTGCATATTGTAATTTAAAGCATTACTACTATTGTTTATTCTTCAATAGAAAACACGCCATACTCTCCTAATACGCCAGTTTGGTAACTGCGGATCTGCTTTGCTTTCTTCCTTGTATTTAAATGCTGTCAAGTTCTTTAGACTTTTTTCTATTCGTTTATGGTTTTGTACATGCTATGTAATATATATTTATTACTGAAATGAGCTGGTAATTTCGCTAATCGAGAGCTCTTTATTATATTGAGAGTTTGCTTAAAATAGTGTAAATCTGAATATGTTCAAATACTTATCACCCAACATAGTAGGATGCCTAAGTACAGAGTGTGAGTGCTAATGTGAACGAATGACCCTATTACGAATATATCTCCCACGGATACTTTTTGATGCTTTTCTACATTCACCTAACGCCGTGCTTTTCCATACAGCTGGATAGAGAACCACCAATGTAGAGAAGGTATTCACTTACGTAAGCACCGGCGTTGGCACTGTGCTTCCGAAGAAAACCTGTTTAGGTTGCCGTTGCATCCGCCGAAGGTGAAAGCCTTGCATTTGCGGCTCTCAGAATCAAAATACCATGAAGTAAACGAACCTCCCCCACATGTATTACCCAGAGCTTTCGGCTTCAAGCAGTAACTGGGGGTTCTTTGACTGGCCCCTATCGAATGATGTAGAAGGATAAAATGAGTGACATAATTAGAACACCTAAATACTGCAGAAGCAACTAAAAACTTGAAACTCTAGACTAAAAACAGTCTTTGTGGTCTTTGTGGCCTGGACAGTCTTTGTGGCCTGGAAGTGCGTAGATGAGTCAAATTTTAGTGAAGGTGAAAGAAATGCTGATGTCATAGCTTCCTTGGCTTGATTATTTGTTGATTTTATTTATTAGGCGTACAACTAAGTGACATATGAATCCGTCAAGTCTGATTGACCTTTATAGGTGCGCCTACGAATTAAGTGTGGAGAAGGCAATCGCTGGTCTGACGAAGAAAATTGTATTCTGATTACTTTCTTGAAAGTGCGCTACAGTAGTATAGGCGTCGCAAACTAGCAATTTCAGCATCGCTACCACTGAAAAGAAGGGGCTAATGGCATTTTGAGCGTTGCGTCCACTGTTTTGTTATAATTGGTGCATCTGTAGAAGTACACAATATAAAATGGTCCTTTCAGTGACAAGTTTTCCACTATCCTTATTGTCATTGCCAGCAATAATAATGTTCAAGCTTTTATTACCTTTGTTATTATAGGATATATCTTCAAAAATACCACGCCAACCAATTTTACGCATCTCTCACGACTAAGTTACGTTTCATTTTTTAACTTGAAATGGGAAATTCTTTTCCAGTTGAACTTTTTGAAGTACGTTTAAACAGTGAAAATAATAAGATATGGTACGCCTGTGAGAAACACGCAGCACAGTTACAGCCGAAACTTGAGGAACAACATGTTGAAGTTTGCCGTGAATGCTCATGGGATGGAATACTACAAGTACAGGCAAGCAAGATATCCAATGCCGTAATCAATCATATTTTAGTGAAGTATGGTAGTACCCACTGTGTTATTACTTGTGAGGCTGCGGAGAAGCGAGGCACCCGCTAGACAAATGCAACGCGTTATGTGCGTTTGTTGTTGTTGTTGTTCACCTATTGATAGTGGCGCATACCCACTATGGGGGATTGGCCAAGAATCGAGTGGGTTTGAAAATTACTGTTCATATTTGGAATAATGGAGGTAAAACAGAAAGATTACTGATAGCCTATAGTAAAGTGTGGTGCTTAATGTAATGCATACAAATATTTACATAAACTAGTTTATTCTTAGAATAGAGCAATAATTTGATTTTATACGTATATAATTATGTGGACATGTTAGGATAATAGAACTGGTTAATTAGTCAACCAATTAGTTTCATCAATATAGTTCCGGACGGCCGCGCATACTGTCGCATTAGAGAAACCAGAAATAGAAGCTACAAAAGACAAAATGACAGCCACAGATAAGTCCATACCAATACCGCGTAAAGGTATTTCTACAAGGGTTTTTCGTAATGTGTTAAACCACCTGCAGTTCAAAAAGAAATGATCTATTGTTTCCAGTTCATCACAGAATGCGCACAATGGCGAAGGTTCGCGTTCGGTGTTTATAGACCTGTGTTAATAGAAATTTACATTTCATACCCGGCAGCGCAGCTTTGTGATAGCTACTTCTTGATTACGAGTGCGGCAAAAGTCTCTTCACTCGGGATATAATAAATGGTGATATTCTGTAGAGTTTGTTAGTGCTGAACCTTTAAAGACTTTCATAAGCGTACGTCTGCGGAACCGAGCAGCAGTCACATAAGCGATGATGGACAGTGCGGTTGAATCGGTTCGCTGACTGACGACTTAGCTATGGAATCGGCTATTTCATTTAGAAATAAACCTTTATGTCCAGGCACCCAAACTAATCGTAATTTTCTCAAATGCGCAAGTACTAGTGCATGTAACGCTTTTGTTACTTGATTATCAGCACCAACAGAAAGTGCCGCACAGAGAGATAGGGAATCTGGTATTATGACAGCTGATGTAATTGCTGTATCTAACTTGTGTAAGGCAAGCACTGCTGCCAAAATTTCAGCCATAAAAACGGGTATGAAATCGGGTAGTCGAAGAGAATATATTCAATCCGAAATCGGGCTTAAAATACCAACCCCAGATTTTTCTTCATATTGCGATGCGCCTGTAGCAATAATAACGTTCGTTGTAATATTGCGCAGGTGATCTTGTAGTAAACCATCCAAAATATTATGGAAAAGTAATTCGGCATTATTAGGAAAAATGTCGTCAAATGGGACTTCCACCGGGGCTGAATCATCAGGACTCGGCATGATGTAGCATATAGGTACCTTTAGAGGCTCCAGTAAATGTTGCACGAATATAATTTGTGGGGTGTGAAATTGCGGCCATCTAGCACCAAAAATAATTCCGGGGTGGAAATAAAGGCTGTTTTTGAATGTCGTAATGGTGATTCATAAGTTCTTAAGAATGTCTGACCAGTCAGAAGGCGAATTCTACAAGAAAGCGGAGGGAACATCGATTCCAGATACAACACATTGCTAGCAACGGTTTTGGGAGGGCGAAGGCATAAGCGCAAAGCTTCTTTTTCCAGAATAATTAGAGGCCGAAACTTGTAAGCTTAAACTCCAGAGAAAAGTACACAACCAATTTCCAAATTAGGACGAACTTACATGTGATATATCATTACCAATATGTCACTTCTCATACCTATGCGGTAGTTGTTTAGCCTACATAATGTGGCAATGGCGCGCACACCTTTTCCGGCGATATATTTGATATGAGGTCGCCAGTTAAGTGATGTGTGATAAATTACTCCAAGGTCTTTAAAAGATTCCACCTGTGGTATATCCTCATGATGGTAAGACAGAGAGATGTTCACAGGGTATTGCAGTGGGAAAAAACGGAGGGCACATTTACTCGGATTAAGTAGAAAGCAGTTGCCATCGATCCAGCTATCCAATACATTAAGGTAAGTATGAAGCCGTCCATATAAGGTCTGAATGTTATCTGCTATTGTGAAAAATGCGATATCGTATGCATAAACATAAGTTATTATATCCTTTTTACGTGGAATGGTGCTCATTAGTAAATTAAAAGCACCTGGGAAAGCACGAAGCGTTGCGGTACTCCCCTCGTTTGGGTATTAGTAGACGATGAAAACCCATCTCCCATCTTTAAAGCAATGAAATTTCCTGTCTGCAAGAAAATTGTGAACCCACGCTACTATGTATGTTGGAAAATCAAGGTATTCCTATCGATCAATCAAATTACAGTGCTCCATGGTATCATATGCTTTAGCGATGTCTAAGTTAACTAAAGCTGCATAATTTTCATGTAGCTGAACTAATTGAAGCAGACTTTCTAAATCAACGTAGGCATGCCAAATTGAACAACCAGCCATTATCTGTACTAACTCCATTCACGATGTGATCACGCTGTGCAAACTGGACTGTGCCCATAGAATGTGCTAATGCGTTGTAAGCGCTTTAGTGTATCTACGTATATACTATCCGCATAAAAGAATATACTACATACAGAAAGAATGGCCACTCGAGCCTTTTCGCGGCCGAGCGAGAAAGGGTCAGACAACCGCTAGGTGGCGTACCCCTGCTCGCTTTTACTCTTTGCAAATTTGCATATACAAGCCAAGCTGGCGGACTGGTCTGCTCGTGTTGCGGCCCCTTGGGCCCCAACCTCGTCCCCGTCAAACTTGGTTTCCCCCATTTCTCCTCCCCTTTCTGAATAATAAAGTTTATTCCTCCTCCTTGTCAATTCATGTAATAGCCGTCCCAGGAAGATAACGAAAACGTTTTGCTTTGTCCGTGGCGCAGGAAAGAAATTGGTTGTCCAGCCAATCGAGTGCATTGAAGAGTGACTGTCTCTGCGAGCAGTACTGGGGTCATTCGCACTAAACTTTGGGCAAACCTTGAAGTGATAATGTACAGCTCATCCATTGAAAATAAAGGGGAGAACCATCCACCTGATATCGACAACTTCTTTTCTCAAGCAAGCAAAACTAAGGAAATTACTAAAGTGCGTATTCGTGTATATGTTTTCAAGTTTTATCATCATTCTGCTGGTACAGATTTATTGCCACTGTGCCCGACATTTGGAGCTCATAGGAGACTATTCTATTCAATTTTTTTTCATCAGTTCCCTCTGCTCAAGCCAAGTCTTCAAAAGTGGTTTGAAACCAATGAAAATCCTTTATATGGCGCAGACTCTTTCTTGGGTGCCTGCTTCCTCCGGTGCGGAATCACAATATCTCTCGGCCATAGAAGAATTGTAAATTCATTTATGGCGGTTCCCAAAATACGTTCGTTTAAATTATTTTGCCTTGATTTGATTTTGTTTAGGCCTATAACAAGCCTATTATAAACATAGCTTATTTATAACGTCAGAAGAAAGTAGTTTATTTAATCTGGCGGGTATGAGCGATTATAAAGTGAAAAGAAAGACGACCAACCAGTCAGCGTGCGTCTGAGCGGCCCTGTTCTATTCTTGCCGGTCTTCGAGAGAACCCAAAGCCTTCAGTAAGTAAAAAAATATTAGTGTTTAAGGCTGAATCCAGCGAATTGTGACGTATAGGCAGGGTCTTACTCTTGTATTTGTTTATCGTCCATGTGACCCCCACAGCAGCAAATATGTTCAGACTAATTTGACCCGAGTGCAAGGAGCCTACGAGTCATAGGATTTCTTTAATAGCACCTGTATTTCGGATTTGCAGTGTATGAATAGCTACAAGTTAGTGTTAAATAGCTTAGTCTCTTGCCGGGCTTGCTTTTCCGTAGATAAATACTATGCCTATTAATTTCATTTTCCCCCACCAGTGCAGTCTAGCGTTAATGAGAGCTTACAGTAAGGGGGGGGGGGGTGCGGCTAAAATAGAGCAAGTTAGCTAAACTATCAGTGATGGCAGCCACGTTAGCCAAAAAGAGAAATTGCAAATTATCTGTGTATTTATTCTTAGGAGCACAATAGTGACCACTGGGTGCATAAATGACAAAATTAAGTCGCGACTTTGATAACAAAAGTGTGCTGTTCCAAACGAAACCCTCATATAATTTTTACTTTGCCCCGTAGTCCATGTTGTGATGTAGTAAATGTCTTTAACCGAGCAGCGGTCAAGGATAGAGTCCGTTTTTCACGCCTTTTTCCAATGGAAAGAAAATCTATATTGACGTCACAGGCCACGAGTACCAACGAATGACTGGGACTATTTCTGTACATAGATATGTACTGTGGGGACAGGAGGACAGCTTAAAAGTCTCCTTTCTATCACTTTTCTTCACAGCATGCCTGTTTAATATGTTTAATATTTGATGACCTACACTCTAAAAAAAAATATCGAGTAGAAAGGTTGTCTTTTTGTCCCCCAACAATAATCGTCATCAGGCTTGTGTGCGCTTCCTTTCTTGAAAACTTGGCGCTGGCCAGTTTCCTATCGAGAATGCAATGTAACCCTAATAATGGGCATGTCGATCGTGACCGGAATGTACCAGGCACGGTGTGATAGCGCAAGGATGGAACGCAATATAGATGACGATTATTGTGTGGGAGGACAAAAAGACACCCTTTTTACTCGCTCTTTTTTTAGAGTGTAGTCTACGCTAAGGTTATATATATATATATATATATATATATATATATATATATATATATATATATATATATATATATATATATATATATATATGTGTGTGTGTGTGTGTGTGTGTGTGTGTGTATGTGTATGTGTGGGGGGGGGTAATTATGAGATTCAGGCCGCTGTACACTGTATGTGTACATATGTATAATTTCTTTCACGATGAAAATAATTGTGAAATAGCTATTTTTGGGAGTGTGCGTGTTCTATGTGCTGTAATGAATTCAGGCTTCGCAGTTTATTATAAAATGCTTTTGTTCAAATGTAAAGGCCAACAATACGAAATGAGTGCTAACAGCGCTAGTACAGTTACGCGTTTTGAGATATTAAACGAGAAAACAAGCCTTAATTATGAGTGTTTTAATGGTACTTGAAATGGTGATTTGTAGCCACTACAAGAACTTGCCCTTATGTCCTTGCGCTGCGTTGGAACACGGTTCTCAGCAAAAAAAAAATAAAATAAATATTGCTGCTCTAATTACGGTGGTGTAGAGGATCACTTGGTTCCACTAAAGCACCTATTTGTTTCCAGGCTAGCGAGCCTCCACGACTCCGCACATTTTTTCGAGCTTATTAGGCAGAGGCTACGTGCGTACTATAGCCCCTACCTCAGCTGCGCCTCGCCAGCACCCTGTTCTTTGCCATTTTTGTGACATTGCTTCATAAGAACCTGGTAACAGATCTTACAGAGAGTTCTAGTGTTTTTGTAACAGTGACTTGACATGTTGCGTCTTTTTTTTCAGAAATGGCTGAGCAATCAGAAATGTCGGAGTACGCTGTGGAATCGTCTGAGATGTCCGGTATGTAAATACTTACTTGCTTGTATTAACAGAAAAGTAGCATCATTCGGTGCATCCTAGCCTGGTGCACGTTAAAGAACTTCAGGCGGTCGAAATTTCCGGAGCCCTCCACTACGGCGTCTTTCATAATCGTATGATGGTTTTCGGACGTTAAACACCATATATATATATATGTGTGTATATATATATATCTTGGTACACCCTAATTGTGGCAAATTATAATGGCTCTAATACTTCCGACTGAGCATCTGTCGGAGAATCTTGAATACAAAGGAAGAGGAGGGCTGCATTTGTAAACTAAGGTTCTGTTTGAAACAAAAGTTAGTAGGCATAAAAGTATTGTCATTTATAGATGTTCGCATATTATAGGATGTTCTACAGGTTACCCTATATTCAATGCATCTTTTCAGCACTTTATGGGCTGCTAAATTAGATTTACGCTGCTCCTCATCCTGTATGTAGACTTCTTGTTAGAATATTTTGTTGCTAGACAAGTAACAGTCGGCAAAATATCTAAAACGAAAAATTAAGGTTCGAATAAATGCCAAAAGAAGGGCGTTTTTGTAAGTGATCGCATGATTACAAAGTAGAGAGCCCTCCTTCCCTTCCAACCTACCTATGTTGCAACCAGACGGGCTAATTTACGTAGAAGTCACTGCGTCATATCTGAAGGCAAAGCCCACCGTCGTTAACACAACGCGATTGAAAACGATTTCAATATTTGCAATCAGCACGAAGAACTTCTGAAAAGCGGTTTTAAAAAGGACACGTTATTCTACTCATGAAAATAAAATAGTAGTCGAATAAGCATAACAAACTGTGCAGCCTGTGTGACTAAATCGTGAGGTGCTGTAGTCGGAGCTTATCAAGGCGACCAGGTTTATTCGGAATTTAAATTGGCCGTGCGGCTACAGCCTCTGTTTTTTTGGCTGAAAAATGCTCATTCACTTTCCCGTTTGAGAACTATTTTATCATTTTGTGAATTCTGCAGGCGTTGGACTGTGCTTACATGCTCCTAAGTAATTCCTAAAGTGCTTCAGGTTCCCTTGAAGTGTATGATAAATTATCGCTTTTTTCTTTACAGTTTCGACTGAATCTTCTCAGCAAGCAGGTAAATGAACACCTAAGAAGTGACATACCGATACATTGTATTTATCTCACCAGAAATTCATCTTACCATAACCCTTGAAATCCCTGCGCACACAATTGTGTACGTAAACATTGAAGGCGCGTCACACGCCACATATTTTTTGAAATGGCCTGAAAAAAATTGTGCACTTTACTGCAGGCTTCCTGAGTGGCCAACCAGTGGTCAATTTAGATTTTAGTGCTGCTTAAGGCTGTAACAGATCACTTTTCTAGAGACACTGCCATGTTGGACAATATTTCATCCCGCTGCGTGCTAGGACCACCAAAAAAACAGTTCTTTTCTTTCCGCTGGAATCGGGTACAACCAAAAAACAGTGTGAATGTTTGAGGCCCAATACTTGATTATTTTTATCAAAGTACAAAAGCTGACTGGTGGCCGAATAATTACATAAATGGTTATATGCTCGTCACCATGAATTGCTGAAACTTGCAAAAAACAATTCTTTATTGTATGTTTTTAATATAATACTGAGTACCTTATAATTATGCCATGTAGATTTTATGCGTTTGTGGCAAGGTATCACAATTCGTTACTGTAGGGGATGAAAGGAAATAAGGAAAAAATTAAAGGTACTGTTTTATTTTCTGAGCTTCACTTTGCTTGGTGGGAGATGATGCCGTCATCAGAAGTTTGTGGGCGAAAACAAGCGGCCAAAGTACGTAGTTTTTGGTGTAACTGAGAAACAGAAAAGCATGCAGTTTGCACGAGTGGCGCACGACAAGAACCGGCAGTGGAGCTAGTGTTCAGCCTAGCTCAAGGTTGCCAGTAATGCCATGCGTTGGTAGAGACGTTAATTTATTTTCTAATTGTGCTAGCTAGTAGTACTAATTATTTAGAGTATTGGCTGCTCTCCCATGCCAGTTTGTTGCCCTATAAGTCACGTGTCACGTGTTTTCGTGGCAACGTGTCATGTGATTAGTTACGTTATGTAGCATGATTTTATTCCCATGACTAGTACACACCTAACGTTACATGCCTTCAGTCACGTTACTTGCGGTTTCGCGATTATTCGCCAGATAATGTCTCGTGACCAGTTGTCACGTGATGTTACGTGATTGTAGTCACGTAAATAATTGCTTCAAAAGCTGTCTTTAGTCACGTGAATAAATATTACGTAATTTTACGTGAATTCTTCGTCATGTAGTTCGCTCGCCTATCATAATTAATGCATTTCACGTCAAACCAATCGGCACACGTGTGGTGGGAGCAGAGAAAAAGTTGCAGAGGGCGAAGTCTCTTGGTTGACGGTGATCATAATTCACGTTTACCCTACCCGGCTCACTGAACAAGCTAATATCTCCATGCTTACAATCAGTTCGATAGTTTGAGCTATCGCCCCCGCTATACCACTTCGCAGCAGATGCATGATCACTTCAACAGGGCACCTTGATGAATGGCCTCGAAAAAATCACGTGATAAAAATTCCCATGCTTCTGAATAACATGATGACGCATACTATTGAGTGGCATTACCGTCGCTGTTCTTGACTCCACATCATCTCAAGTTTAAATGTACGAATCTACTAGGTCACAAAAGCATGGCCGGTGGAGCCAGTTAACAGCTGAAGAAGTGGAAGGCCTTCGCAAAAGGAGTCACTCCTGCGGGGGAACGTTGACTGTCCCAGTTGCCAGCAAAGTGAAATGTATAGCGAGCGGTTGCGTAGCTTTGACAGAGTGGTGGCAGTTGTGGCGTGACAACGTACACAGAGCAGCTATGCACAATGGCCTGAGCTTTTCACGAACTTTAGTTTGCCTCGAGCTCGCACTACGTCGGTCACAACAGGAAAGCAGTGCGGAGCGTTTGAAAGCAGCATTGAGCAAAACAATTAGCGTCCCAAATGCATGTGTAGTAGCAATTAAGGAGATTTTCGAAGGAAAACCACGTGTGAACACGTCAGCGCTGCCACTCAGTCAACATTTCAACAGTGCAGCAAGTCACTGTGATTGTCGAACTATCTCTACGAGATGAATCTCACCGCTTACCGGCATGTCCGTGGGCATCAATATACCTCTAGGTGAGGTCTTTCGTTTCACTCCGAGCATGAAATTTTCCACTATCGATTACCAAAAGAGGGCATACGCAGCACTTTTGTGCTGCGCGTCTCGATTCTATTGAGTATTACACGCAAATAAATTGACAGAATACTGTTATTTACAATACAATTCTGAACATTTTTTCTGGAGAAAAGAATTAGTAGAAGCAATCCCTCGAAAGTCGTTATTCGCCACAAATGTCAATGGGGGTGGCCGCTTCATCACAGCAACGCGGTTGTGAGTGGTACTTCGTGAGCGTGGTGAAATAGATTACGTTACGTGGTAGCCAAGTCATGAAAGGAATAATAGAGAAGAACTTGTATGTAAGAAGTTATCCCTGTTTTTTTCGTGCTTGAGTGCATTGCCTGCGCAATCGTCTTACAGCTGAACCATACCGCTCGCTGGCGTAATGGCATGAGCACAGATCATCTGCAAGCGCCAACGTGGAGGGTGGGCTCAACCTAGCTCTGGGCGTATAATAAACTGGTTGACAGGTGAACTCGGGTTCAAAACTGTTGATTCTACAGTGCTCCCGTTCAACTCGTGAATGTCACAAGGGCGGTAAACTATCAAGCGTCTCCAACGCTAAAATATCAGTGGACAAGCACTGTTCGTACGCTTGCAGGTCCCGAGATTGGCCTAGGTGTCATCATAGTTCTTATCTCTACAAAATCTATTGAGGCATGCACTGTCAACTTGAACATAGCGAATGAACTGAGGTAACATGATCGTAACAGCTAGGTGTCTTATTGCTTTGTGGTAAAGTGAGCATATTTTTGTTTATTTGAAAACTCTCCCTCCTTTTCAAGTGCGTTAGCACTGCCAGGTAGATATGAGTATTTTTGGGAGCCCCTCGTTAATTCATGTTTATATAAAATCTAGTTTAAGAGTAATGTCTAAGACAATGTGTTATGTGTTAACTGATGTGAGGAGCTAGTCAGCGTGATTTCTGGAGATTTTCGTTTACTCTGGCATTTGTGTGCAAATCGTACATGTGAAGAATGATTCTGCGGTTCATTTCTCATAAATGTAGTAATTAAAAGAAGATGTTATTTGTTCAAGAGAAACTCGCACTTTGTTCCAAATAAAATACCAGCCATGGCCGGTGTCCACTAACCGTGTCACTAATTGCACCGTCAACCCTTTTGCAGAAAGCACGTAAGTCATGGAATGTTGTTGATCTACTTCTTCATCTTTATCAATTGTGCTGCCCTTGAAACCGAGAAAGCTTAATGGTAGAGAACTGAATATATAAGCTGCCTGCAACTTTAGGCTCGTGTGCTCATATGATGCGCGTGAAAGAGCAGATTAACAGTACTGTTTTCTTTCCAACCCTGACCTATACATTTGCTCCCCAGCACTCATTTGCGTTATTCTCAGCGTTTAATATTGATGTTCTAACACGCTATATGAAACTTCTGCACTCACTTCAGCAATGCAATATGTCCGTCTTCATAGATAGGTTCGTGGCTGTATGTTATGTATCTATTGAAGTGCTTCTACAACAATCGAAGTCGATAGATTATCTGAAGAAGAATCTACGCTTGCGTACTTCGAGAGATTATCTGAAGAAGCATTTACGCTTGTCTTTCCACACGAAGGCTTTTATATAAGCAGTCAATAGAAAGAAAAAAATAAAGAACAGGCATTCTGAGTTTCTTAACAGAAACAATAAGAACTTACGCTAAAACCAAAAAGTAGCACTAGATAGAGCTTTGCGTAGCTTTTATGAAAATACCACGGCAATCGGTGATTGCAATTCCTGATTGGCTACGTCATTGCATGCCAGGGTCCACCATGGCTCCACTGACGTATTGCTGTCATGAATATGACGTTGTAAGATATATGCTGACTGATTGCAAAGAAAAAAAATGTGGCTGATTCCTGTATGTAATAATCGGTAAAACACGAAAGTGAAGCATGTTTTTACGGACGTAGTTTATACTTATTCGTACAAAAACTTCACAGGTCCCTACGTTTGGAACATTGTATGAGGGAGGAAAAAGACAGTAACAATCAAGAACTAGAAAATGGTACAAACTATGGCGAATTCAATATTAAAATACAAAAAAAAATGCATGAATAACAAAAACAATGGTAGGCATGGAATGAAGCAAAGCAAAACACGCGTTTCTTGTGCAGTTCAGCGTTTATGGTGCATATTTTCGCCACAAGGCCGAATGCTACCACAACAAACTGCAATGTCATGCAAAGAACGGCAAGCATCAGCAGCTCAAAATTTACAGAGCGCAGCTCAAGCGGAAACCACGCATGAAATGAGCATACACAGGACGAGCGTGGAATGACAACTGTCACCACAGCTCGACCCTTAAAGCGCGCTCTACTAACAAAAATAAAGGCGCACGAAACGAACGCTCATCTATACACAAGACAAGCGCAAACACTTCTTTGTGTGCGACCAGCAAGTCCCTTTTCTAAATACGGCCGTAACAGCGAGCGAAGTGACCTTCGAGCTCACTCGAAACACAATTCTGATAAGCGTGCGCGCAGGAGAGACCACGCTCCTTGGAGGCGGTGCTCTCCAGAGAGGCGACGACTTTCAGAACGGGCCCAACGCGCGCTCACCACGCCAACTCACGACTGATGACGAAAAGGCAGTGAATCTGTGGAGCTTTGAAGACCGCCAAATAACATATGGTGTATATGTATAAATGGCTTACTGTTAGCTCTCTTGCCTGCATGCGCACTGCGGCGTGGTGGCTATAGCGCCGCGCGCTGCTGTTATAGAATTCACTGCTTCGACGCCCCGGGGTAGAGCTGCTGCATACCGATTTTTTCTTTGCGATCTGTTGTATAGATTGCACAATGTCATATCCGCGACGGAAAAACGTGAGTGGAGCTGCGGTAGAACCCGCATAAAACACATTCGTGTTAAAAAAAGAATACGAAAAATTACTTTGCGCAGCTTAAAACCCGACGTCCAGGAGGCCATCCTGGGTTAGCGAGAGAAGGTTGCACAGGACTACCGAGCGTAGCAACCTCTTCTTATTTCTGTCTCATTGACCCTTTTCTTTACAAAGAAAAATAAAGCTTTGCGTAACTAACTACCCAGCGTGGTGTCGAGCCAGCAACTTCTAGATTCACAGCGCGCAGCCCTAATCACTATGCGACGAAGCGTGAGTTGTCGAAGATGCTAACGGCAAGCCATTTATATACACCATACACCGTTCGGTGGCCTTCAGAGCTCCGAAACGTTAGCGCATTTTCGTTATCAGTAGCGAGATAGCGTGACGGGCGAAGTTGGGCGCTCTCCACAGGTTGTCGTCTTCACGGATCGTGGTCTCATCAGCACGCGCGCTAATCAGACTCGTAGAAAGACTCGGGATAGATTCGGCAAAGGAAGGAGGTCAATTTGGTTGCTGCTGGGGCCGAATTTACGAGAGGAGCGGAATGCTGACAGACGATGATGTAAGAATTTGTGCAGTTGTTCGTGCTTGTCCCGTGTATACCTGTGCGCTCGTTTCGGGCATCTATCTTTGTTTGAAGAGCGCGCTTAAAGTGTCGAGTGGTGACAGTTTTAGACCGTACTCACTCTTCATATGCTAATTTTGTGCGTGCTTTCTAATTGAGGTGTGTGCTACAAGTTCTTAGCTGTTTGCTGTTACTGTTGCTGAAACAATGCTCTGTAAACACTCGACTACCCGTGTAAAGACACGCTTCGCTTTCGTGTTACACCAATTTTCAGAAAAAGGAATCAGCCACGTTTTTTGAAGATTTCGCAGATTTGAGCACTACTTAGACATACCAGCATGTATTATTGCACGCATTTTGTAGTTTAGTGAGCCTGAATCGGGGGAACATGTCCCTAATTGCACGCATTAAGAGATAAAAACATGCATGCTTATCAAAAAGTACGTCCACGTGTAGGTATACTTGTACAAGGATGTCTTGGGGGGGAGGGCATGGTGTATGCGTGTGTGTATCAGTGTACTTGGACTGTTTTTACAGAACCGTGTTTGTGACATTGTAATGCAGCGTGAACACACAAAAATACCTTTTTGTAATTTGAAATAAACCAACGAAAATTCTGATGTTACGCTGCTATATAGTGAGCAGCTATTTCTGTAGTTTGCTTCATACGTGTTAATGTAGGATTGCAGGTTTTTAGGCTTCAGATGATTATCGGTTTTTCTTTTTTTTCGATGTAAGAGACAGTCAAGAAAAAATGCCGCAATTTTTGAATACCTAAAACAAAATAAAACCACGTGAGACCTGACAATTTAAAGAAGCAAAACTAGTACTTCATTCCCAAGTTTCGCAGTAAAATTAACGAGGGCACAAGTTAACAATGCTGCCTGTACGGCTTCTCTATAAGAAAATTTACACAAACTAGCCTATAATAGTGAATAGTAGAGGTCAATTTGTAATTCATTTATTTTTATTTTCGAAAGTACTGATTGTAGAAAGCGTAGTAAAATTTCAATACAGAGTAGCATTGATGAAAGAGTGTGTGCGGACATAAAAAAAAACAAAAAGCATCATCCAAACTTGCTCCTATAAAAACCTAGCTCGAAAAATTTCTAGAAAGGCGGATTGAGCCAATGATTTCCTTGTTATGATTGGTGTCTGTTTTGTAATTGGCAATGCGCTGTGGGCTCTGTATCCCTGATGTCGCAAAAAATGCATGAATGCAGGTGTGCTAGAGGCGGAACATGAAGCATTCAACTATGTTCCCGTTTGTACAATATTATATAGAGCCATTACATTAGGAATCAGTTAAAGTTGACGTCCACCTTTGGGGTGCCCAAATGACTTCTTCGGAAGGAACCATTGGCTGGGAACGCAATAAGGACCGCATCATCTTGGGAAGAACATTCTTGAAAATGATAGCAAATTCTTACTGTATCAATGGTATGCAGTTATGACGCTTGGTATGTTTGTTTCATATGACTAACACTAGTGAATATCTTCGAGCAGATGGTTCCTGTGATCTCGTTTTTCGCCTACATTGTTTTTGCTTAAAATTAGAGAAATACTTTTTAAGCTTTGTCATACAATGCAACAAGATGTGATACGTTTATCATTAACTGCAATGAATAAAGGCATAATAATAAAGCCAACGAATAAAGCCATAATTTACTGTTGCAGTGTATATCATAGGCTGATTGCAACAGTTACGTCAGAACCATTACTTTTACCGTAGACAACTTCTCAGAATGAAGAATTTTTTTCGAATGACTTCGACAAGGGCCAACTTTTTTCTCCGTAGCTCAATGGTCTTTAAATTATATGAGGTATATTAAGGCAGTTCAGGCTCTCTCATATTTGTGGTTGAATACTACGTTTGAAACGCTTCGTTTTAGTTGCAGATCTATTGAACTCCATTGCACGAGTTTACGAGAAGCGATGAAACGTTGCAGTGATGCTAAATGGTTAAGCAGGCCTCTCCGTGACAATAAGTTGTGCAGTCAATAGCCAGTTTGGAACAGTTAATTGTGCTTAAAAACAGAGGTCATGGAAGGTTCGTGCATAGAAACATTGTGAAAGGCAATATCTCCAGCACCATTCCAAGAGAAACCATTCTCATGGTGGTTTCTATGGCGATTGAATAAAGCATTAGCAAGAATTGTTCGCACTCCAAGTCAGTTTGTATGCTGGATTGTTCCGAGTTGCCCCTGATGACTGACTTTGTCATTTTTCTCCGGACAGTGACAATCGGAAGCTTTGGGCGGGATTGTGTTGTTGTTTCCTGATCGCAGCCCTCGTTCTATTGTCGCTACTGTCTTCTTCGGAGGAGACTAGTGAGTATGCGAATTTTTAATTACGAAGTGGTGTAGAATATTATATTTCATATTAAACATAGAGATTAAAAGGTGGGTTCTTGTCCTAATGCTCTATGGAAGGCTTTTTTTTCTTGGTTCACTCAAAAATAGGCTCAAGAAACCGATTCACCGTGATCTGTTTCTTGTACCCATTGCTGACGACTTTGCCGGTTTTGTAAAAGTGTATGCACAGTGTAGAGGCTCTGTATCTCCAGATTGATAAGTGACGTTTAAGGAAACGCAGACGCTAAACTTCTTCTTATTCACATTTTTTTACAATAACTGGCAATTACTGTATGTACGCAAAACTAATCGCCAACGTTACGCATCAACTTGAGAAATGACACAGACGACAGCGATCTCGTTTTTTTACGTCCATCATTGCGAGCTTGTTTATTTGTTTAAGGTTGCATATATTACAGATCACAAATATACATTGTCACAGAAACATATACGTGAGGCGATAGGCTTAATTAAGGCAGGTGCCTCAATGATGCATTTAGGTTCGAATTTTGTCACCGTTGTTCTTGATTGAATTATCACATTTTACATAACCAGCTCAGCGCGTAGATGTCTAGTAAAACTGCAACGCTATAGTGGCTGAAAAATCTCAAATAACACACCTTGTGACGTTCACTTTTGTCAATTTTCGTGTCAAGAATGAAAAAAAGTCAATGTCACATGGTGCCTTATTAAAAATAAGAAACTCCGAGTAATCTTTTACAACGTGTGCTATGAAAGTGGGTGAAGTTGGTTGCTCTCTTGAATATTGTGTTCTATTGCAAAGAGATACGTTTGCTGCAATAGAATTAAGAAAAGCATCAATTCATATATAGGCCACCATGTACCAATTTAGGTGCATCTTTGAAAACGCTGAAAGGTTTTGCGTATTATCTGGCATATTATCATACACCAGATCGCAAAATTGTCGGCGCTGTTCACCACAATCCTACACCCTATTTATTTAATAGTTTCTGGAATTATATGACAGGGGGGAGGGGTAATTGAAATGAGCACGAGCTCATTTGCTGGCATACGCGTGTCAGTTGGTCGCCGTGGAATTTATCCGTATCAACTGTTGGACTTCAGCTGTTTCGTACATCAGGTGCGACGCTGTGTATGCTAGGGAGGCTTCTAACAGTATAGGCATTCACTTCAAGAAATAGTCCAATGGCTTTACCACTCGTAAAATGATTTCATTTCTTCTTTAGCTTGAGCAATAAATTTAAGATGATTTGTACGTCAGATATAAACAAACACCGCCATTGCTTTAACAATAGGTCGTTTTGGACCACTTGGAGTCGCTTTCTTTTCGCTTTTTAGTGTTGTATGTGTAGCGCGTCGTGATGAATCGTGTGCGCGCACATGCTCGGTTCGCACAAGCGTATACAACGACAAAAGACAAGCGCAATGACACATCTCACTGACCGAATTTTTCGCAAAGCTTCCGCAACATTGCACCTGATGTATGAAACAGAGTATAGTCGTTCACCTACCACCAAATAACTACATCACGTATTCTAACTGACAAAGCTCATCCTACAGTTAGCTGTCTGGCGTGCCATTGTCTTATCACGTATAAGAACACATTTCCGCAAAGCCTATAAATTCTGTTAAGCCAAGTTTATGCTTAGGCTTAAATAATGTTGAAAACTATATTAAGTGAAAATGCATGCAAAATAGAAAGCTTGACGGCGAGTGTGCTCATTGATTGATATGATTTTACTTTCAAGTTGCCGGTGTTCTTCTCAACGTAATGAATAAAATAATTCCTAAGCGTTTTGATTCACTCGAATCACGTTTGCCCAATTAGATGAGTGTTATTGTGCCTTACCCATTCAGAGAGTGCAAGTTTGAAATTTTAATGGCTAGTGAAACGGTAAATACGTTGCACTGTAGGTGAAACAAGTGACACTCCGATTATGCGAAACTCAGATTTTGGAGCAATGAGAATCACATGAAATTAAGCTCGACATTTTGTAGGATTTCGAATCCACGCGAAGTAAATTGGGATGCAACTCGAATCTACGAAAAAAAACCGTAACTCCGAAAGAAACTTCGCGATTTTCAAGAAATGTAAACTGCGAAGATTGACGGCCCTAGTGATAAAACTACAATTTCTCGTTATACCGATCATTGCGAAGTCCGTGGGGCGACACTATAACTATTCGCTCATTTTCTTCCCCATAGACGTGACTGAAGAAGGCGGTGATGGAGGTGATAGCGATGCCCGCTACGCTAATTATCCTCCGTCGTCCGGCAACACTCCTCCTGCCGTAAGTAACGGTCAGCGTTGCATGAGTTGCAATTTTGGCAACAGGAACAAGTGGGCTAGTTGGTCGTATTTCATAATGAATGGCAGCGCAAGCACACGTCAGCAGCGAAAAGAAGGCACACGAAACACAGCGCATAACTTGAGAGAGAATCTCGTATTTCATAAACGACACTTATGACAAAACCATACACGTCGCGCAAACTGAAGGAATTAAAAAGGGGTATATAGGCGTGTGTTGCCACCGCGGCTCTACGAAGAAAACACGATCGGGACAGAGCAACGGTCAAGCAGATGCCGGCGACGATCAGCACGAGGCGAGCGAGAGGAGCCCAGGACCCAGTACCCAAGCGGCAGCGATGTTGCTCGCCAACGATGCGTTTTTTTCTTCACGATTTTCCCCCGAAAAAACGAGCCATCCTGGCGACCTAAGAGTCTGGAGGCACAGGGCTGTGATATAGCTTAAGGCGAGCGACGTGTACGATGTCACGTCCATGCCTGCGCATGTCGTCAGATGGGGAAAGATGCTCAATGAGAAAGTTCACCGGCAAGGTTTGCTCCAAAACGCGGTAGGCGCCCACGTACTTTGGGACGAGTTTCGAGGAAAGGCTGGGGCTTTGATAAAGAACAGCCAGCCATACAAGTGATCCTGGAGAATAGCTGTGGCTTCGTGAAGAGTCGTCGTTGTTTTTTTTATGGCGCTGCTGTTCTTGTGCCGTAAAGGTGCGTGCGAGTTCACGACACTCTTCCGCTTTTCGGGCAGCTTCCGAATGCCCATAGATGGGCATTAGGATGTGTCAGGGCGGTATGGAAGGAGAGTGTCGATAGTGTGGGAAGGTTCGCATTCACCAAAAAGAAAGAAAGGTGAAAATTCAGTGGTAGACTGTGCCATGGTGTTGTATGCGAACGTGATGAATGGAAGAATGCGATCCCAGTTAGTATGATCAGATATCACATACATCGCGATCATATAGCCGACGGTGCGGTTAAATCTCTCCGTGAGCCTGTTATTCTGCGGGTGGTATGCCGTGGTCTTGCAATGAACAATATGGCATTCAGAAAGCAGAGCCGTGACGACTTCTGATAGGAAGGCTCGACCTCGGTCCCTTACTAGTTCTCGAGGTACACCATGTCGTAGTATGAAGCGACGGAGGACGAAGGACGCTACGTCCTGTGCAGTGGCACTTGGAAGGGCGGTGATCTCAGCGTAGCATGTTAAGTAGTCCACAGTGACTGTGATACACCAATTTTCACCTGATGTTATCAGTAGAGCACCATAGAGAATAATTTCGATCCGATCAAAAGGTTTGGCATGGCAAGGAAGCGGCAGAAGCGCACCAGACGAGTGGAAAGGCGATGATTTGCGGCACTGACAGTCAGGGCAGCTCATAACAAAATTTCGAACGAAATTAGACATGCCGCGCCAGTAGAAGCGATGGCGAATTCGTTCGTAAGTTTTGAAAACTCCGGCATGGCCGCATTAGGGATCGTCGTGAAAGGAGGCACATATTTGTGATCGCAAGTGGCGGGGGACAACGAAGAGCCGCTTACGACCTTCAGGGGCGTAGTTGCGTCGGTGTAGCAGCTGATCACGAATGGCGAAATGAGCAGCTTGACGTCGGAGAAATCGTCATACCGTAGTGGTGGACGATCAAGAGAGACAGTCAAAGAGGGAAGCGATCCACTGGTCCTTGTGTTGTTCACTGGCAAAAAAAAATTACGGCATATTCACGGGGTGAATGACGATGAATGGGCGAAGCTCCGGAGGGATTCATCGGTAAACTGTGAATCTTCCGTGTAATTCGCCCAGTCGATCATCATGTAAAGACGTAAGAAACGCTGTGTGTGTATATACACAAATCAACTTTTATTTGTTCTTAGACGATGGATGGCTTGCGATGTCCCTTGCCTCGCGTGCTCGCACATCGGGATTCTGTCTGCGAGCGCGCGCTGCTGCCGCCTTGCGCTCTCTCCGCTGTGCAGCCTTATCCATCCGGCGACTCCGAGCGCGCGCCAACGGCGAACGGATTTTATTACAACGCTCCCCCTAGCGTACGTCGCCGCACTAAATCGAACGATTGCCTTCAACCAATGACACGCGCCATATGTGACATCATTCCTATTTTATAAGATCTCGCGTCTTTCATCAACTACAAGTACCGCTTTCAAGTTTATAACATCTTGCATCTTTTCATCATCAGCTACAAGTACCACCATCTAGTAAACACTACAAGAACTAAACGAGAGGTGGCTACATACAGGAGACGGTACCGCCATCTAGTGAACACTGCAAGAACTAAACTAGAGGTGGCTACATACAGGGGACGGTACCGCCATCTAGTGAACACTGCAAGAACTAAACTAGAGGTGGCTACATACAGGCTACAGGGGACGCACAGCCCACGCCCTAAGGAGCTTCGCCCCTAAAAGTCAAGGTCGAGAGATGCGACGGATTTGGTACCATTGGTTCCGCGGGCCGAGTCGGGAGGTGAGGGTGAACGGGACAGGGCGTCGGCGTCAGAGTGATTTCGTCCACTGCCATAGATGACACGAACGTCGTACTCCTGGATTTGCAGAGCCCCCCGAGCTAGGCGGCCAGAAGGATCTTTCAATGTGGCGAGGCAACCAAGTCCACAGTGGTCCGTTACCAGGTCGATTGTGTGACCGTACAAATTCGGGCGGGACTTGCGAAGCACCCACACTAGCGCTAAGCACTCCTTTTCAGTGAAGCTGTAATAGGCCTCAGCTTTAGTGAGCGTGCGACTCGCATAAACGATGACGTATTCGGAGTAGCCCGGCTTGCGTTGGACGAGAACAGCGCCAAGATTAACCCCACAAGCGTCTGCGTGAACTTCCGTCGCAGCTGTTGGATCGAAATTCCGGAAAATGAGAGGAGAGGTTAGCAGACTACGGAGCGTAGCAAACGCGACGTCGCAGTCGGGAGACCGGGATGAAAGGTCTGCGTCACCGCGATGGAGGTTGGTCAGTGGTTTCACATCATCGATGTGAAATTTTGAACGAAGCACTGGAAGTACGAGCCTAGTCCGACGAAACTGCGTGATTCTTTCAGTGTAGTATGTTTCGGGAACTTTTCGACTGCTCAAAGTTTTGCAGGATCGGGTAGAACAGCATGTTTGGACATGATGTGTCCTATGATGGACAGCTCTCACGCAGCGAACCGGCATATTTTAAGGTTCAGTTGGAGCCCAGCGTCAGTTAAACACGTCAGAACCAGTTGGAGCCGAAGCAGATGTATAGGAAAATCGGGAGAGAAAATGACAATGTCGTCGAGGTAGCATAGACACACAGACCACTTCAGTGCACGCAGTGTGTTGTCTATGAGTCGTTAAAACATGGCAGGAGCATTACAAAGCCGAAAAGGCATTGCGTTAAATTCATATAGGCCATCTGGTGTAATGAACGCAGTTTTCTGGCGATCAGCTTCTGCCATAGTAACCTGCCAATATCCAGATCGTAAGTCTAAGGAGGAGAAGAATTCAGCTTCTGCCGTCAAGGGCGTCGTCGATTCGCGGTAATGGATAGATATCCTTTGGTGTCACCTTGTTTAATCACCCGTAGTCGACGCAAAATCGAATCGATCCATTCTTCTTCGAGCTAGAACGACATGAGATGATTAAAGACTGTGCAATGGCTGAATAACGCGACGGCGTAGCATCTCTTAGACCTCGTAGTTGGTGAGGTGTTGTTCTGCAGCAGAGAGACGGTATGGTCTTTGACGCAATGGCTGGTGTGAACCGGTGGCAATGTAGTGGTGCACAGGGGAAGTGCGACCCAATTGCGGCTGAGAAGCGTCGAACGGATTCGCGAAGTGCTGGAGGAGATGAAGAAGCTCGGAACGTGCTTGAACACATAAGATTTCGGCGATGGAACTCAAGAAGATGTCATTCGAAGAACATTCCTGTGGGAAATGGGCATGAAGTTTGTTCGAGGCGCTACTGGACCATTTATCTGGCATGTTAAGGAAGGAAGAAGAATTAAGGTACTCCACTCGACCGAGGCATTTGCCGGCAAGTAGCGTACGCGGTGGAGATGGTGGTTGTGGACGAAAATATTGCTTTGGCCAGCAGTGACGTCATGTGAAGTGAAATGCAAGGAAATGGCTCTGCGGTTCATGAAAATGTCCGAAGGCGTAAACATTACTGTAGCATCGTTATGGTCATCGCAACAAACAGAGACAACGGCAAGAGAGGCTGGCAGAATTTCAGTGTCCCCCCGCACGAAGAGTTTTGGCGACCGCTCAAGAGTTTCGTGCAAAGGTTTGTCACACAGGTGCGAAAATTGAGCTTCACCGCGTGCGCAGTCGATGACGGCATGATGATGTGACAGAAAGTCCCACCCGAGAATAACGTCATGCGAGCACACCGAAAGGACGATGAACTCGACAACGTACACAGAGCCTTCGATGAATATGCGGGCCGTACAGGTGCCGAGAGGTCGAACTGGTTGTTCGCTGGGCGTACGAGGCGATAGTCCAGAGAGTGGCGTGGTCACTTTGCGTAGCAAGTGGCAGAGCTGGGCGGCCATAACAGAAGCGGCAGCACCTGTGTCGACGAGGGCAAAGGTAAAAATACCATCGACAGATATGGCGACGACGTTAGCAGGTGAAGTGTGAGGGCTTGTGCGTTTCGACGACAGCGCAGTTCTTGCCCCTGGAACTGCGGCGTTCAGTTTTCCCGGTTGGAGGAAGCGGGTCGGGGACGCATTGGGGAGAGTGATGGCCTGCGGGGAGACGAGGAGCGGGGACAGTGAGTCTCAGATGGGGGCTGGGTTGGCTGAGACTTGGGAAGGTTAGTGTAGCCATACTGCGGTAAGGGATTGGGAGCAGGTAGGTGCATTGGCTGTGGGTCATACGGGAACGGCCGAGTAGCGTCGTGGAGTGGTTGGAGGCGACGGCGACAATATAGTGCCACGCAACCTGGAGTACCGCAGGCGTAGCAAATCAACCAATTGTCAGAAGTTCGCCAGGAATTGCTGACTCGCGGTGCGGCCCAATGTCTTGAAAGAGGGGTGGAGTGGGGAGAAGTGAAGACATGCGCAGGAAATGCTGCTGGCGGGGTCTGCTGCGTACCGCCTGGGCATACGTAATAGGCACGGCTACGGGCTGCATAGCAGGCGCATGCTGAGCAGGCGTGGCCACAGGATGCTGGTGGGCAGTGACGGGAACAGCCTGAGCTACCTCTTCGGCAACAACGTCACGGAGTGGTGAGGGCAGACGAGAGGGTGGCGGCTGCTGCATGAAGGGAATCAACGACTTTTGCCGAGCTACTTCTTCACACACAAAGTCTTTTATCTCTTTTATAGTTGGTGAGTTATCGGGAACAGAAGTAAGACTGGAGAGCGAGTCGGCGTGTGAGGAAAATGGCCGAGTCAGGGCGCGCTGCTTCCTCAACTCGTCGAAATTTGGACACAAAGTGACAAGTTGCGCAACGGTGGCAGGATTTCGGGCCAGGAGCATCTGAAATGCGCCATCATTTATCCCTTTGAGGATGCGCTGAATCTTCTCTGACTCGGGCATGGTGGTGTTCACATGGTTGCAAAGACCAATAATGTCTTCAATGTAGCTGGTGAACGATTCCGTTGGCTTTTGTGCGCGAGTCCGCAAGTGTTGTTCGATTTTGGACTTGCGGACAGAGGGTCGGCCAAAAACGTCAGCAAACGACGTTTTGAAGATAGACCACGTCGTAATGTCGTTTTTGTGGTTATACCACATTTCGGCCACGTCAACGAGGTAAAAGATGACGTTAGTCAACTTGTCCGCGTCATCCCACTTGTTTTTTGCACTCAGTGGCTTGTAGTTAGTGAACCAGTCTTCCGCGCCGGTCTCATCAGCTCCGCTGAAGACCTTCGGCTCTCGCAAGCGGAGGACGCTGGGGTTGCTGGAGGATGGAGTGGAAGAGCCAAGTTGTGCGTTGTTGGTGGCCATGATGGGAGGTAGCGTTCGGCTGCGCAGATCCAGGTTTAGGCGATGGCGAATGGCAGCACCCAAGTTCAATTGGCGGGGAATGTCAGCACCCTCCACCAATTGAAAAGGGGTTTATTGGCGTGTATTGCGACCGTGGCACTAAAATGGAAACACGATCGGTACAGAGCAACGGTCAAGCATATGCCGGTGACGATCAGCACGAGGCGAGCGAGAGAAGCCCAGGAACCAGTACCCAAGCGCGGGCGCTGTTGCTTGCTAACGATGCGTTTTCTTCTTCACAATATATATATATATATATATATATATATATATATATATATATATATATATATATATATATATATTGTAGTGGGGAATTCGCAAGGCAATGATAGCGGGACCATCGCTGAGTGCGAAGCGCGAGCACGAGCTGTAGACACTGGGCTGCCCGAGCATTTGTTTCTGTACCGGCTGTCTGCCTATTATTTGGCGTCGCTAATAAACCCCCTTGCAAAGTGGTGGAAGTGTGCTGGGTACGCAAACCTGGAACTTCGAAGCCGGAAGCTGCCCACTACATCAGCAATGCCTGATCTGACGACCGAGCAAGGCACCACCCAGCAAAGCACGGCCCAATCTCAACTGGTCATCGTGCCTACCACCCTGCGCCAACGAGATCCGCCCTTCTTCAGTGGCACCGAGGACCAAGATGTGGAGGACTGGTTGCAGCTGTTTGAGAAGGTGAGCGCCGCCAACAAGTGGGACGACCCCTCGAAATTAGAGTATGTCCCATTTTATCTCAAAGACGTCGCCAGCCTGTGGTTCACAAACCACCGCACTGAATTTATCACTTGGGCGGGTTTCAAGACCACCCTCGCAGCTGTGTTCGATTGCCCCGCAGTGCGCAAGCTGCGTGCCGAGCAGCGCCTACGCGGACGTGCACAAAGGCAGGGCGAAAACTTCACAAGCTATATTGAAGATGTAATCGATTTATGCCGGCGCTTCAACCCTGAGATGACCGAACATGACAAGATCAGGCATATCTTGAAAGGCATAGACGATGATGCCTATCAAATGTTGCTGGCAAAGAGCCCAAGTACCGTATCCGAACTTGTGACCTTGTGCCAGAGCTTGGAAGAGATTCGGAAACAACGTGCAGCAGTTCGGAGGTCGACGACTGCAGACGACTCTCTCGCTGCCCTGGCCGTCGGTGGTGACAGCTCCCTGCTGGAGCAGATAAAAGAATATGTACGCGAAGAGGTTGCACGACAACTTTCATGTCTCTCGTATCTGCCGACCACCGAAGCACCAACGAACCGCCTAACGCCGACAATAAGACAGGCTATTCAGGAGCAGGTCTCCGAGGCGTAGCCATTACCTACGCCTGCCTCTCAACCAACGCCTGTTGCCGCGCCACTGACTTATGCGGCCGTCGCGGCAATGCCTCCTGCATCTCGTCTGCCAATGTATACGCCACAACCTGTGCGACCGTTTACCGCGCCGTTTCCACAGCAACACGCCGGAAATCCTTGGCGCACCGCTGACAACCGGCCTATATGTTACTTTTGCGGAATTCCAGGTCACGTTGCACGTCTATGTCGTCGGCGCTTCACAGTTAACGCACCAAGATATCCTGACTATTCGTTTCGACCTCCATACCACGCGCCTCACGTACCACCTGAAGTTCACGAACGCGATGCGCAAACTGCTTCCGGCGCCCGAACATTCGCTTCTAGACGTTCTACTTCCCGCTCGCCTTCACCTTCACCAAGTCGTCGTTCCGTGTCGCCTATGCGTCGACGACCCACCTCCATTGAGACGGAAAACTAACTGCCGCAGCTCCGGAGGCACGAGCTGCGTCATCGTCTAATCGTTCAAGTCCTCGCCTGTCTCCCGCCAATCTTATCGATGTAATCGTCGAAGGTGTACGAACACTCGCACTCATCGATACCGGTGCCGCGATATCTGTGATTAGTGAGAGACTCTGCCGCTCTCTTCGTGAAGTGACGATGCTTTCTCCCGTGGTTTCTCTTAGTACTGCGAGCGCCCAACAAATTGAGCCCGTCGCGTCATGTACAGCAAAAGTTGTGATTCGAGACGTGTTGTACACCATTGAATTTCACGTGTTGGCTTCATGTTCCCACGATGTCATCCTAGGATGGGATTTTTTATCACGTCATCACGCCGTCGTGGACTGCGCTCGGGTCGAAGTGGAGCTGTTACCGTTTGGTGATGCGCCTTCTGTTGATGCGGCCGTATCTAGTGTGGCTAACCTTGTCATCGTGACGGACATAGACCTTCCTCCTTTCAGCGCCCAGTTTGTCCCTGCCTGCTGTGCTTCACTTTCTGACGCTACTGACATCTTCCAAGCTCTGGCACAAGGTCACAAGTTCGGATACGGTACTTGGACTCTTCATTCACGCCATCTGACATCTTCGGTAGCCGCCACCACACATCGCTGCCATTCGCCGTTCTTGAGCTTTGTCAAGACACTACCGGGATATTTATTTCCAATACCAACTCGTGCCCCCTCAGTTTGCGCCGCAACGAGACCCTCGGTCACATTCAGCTCATCGATGAAGGTACTATCGTGCCTGCCGATTTTTTCGACACCAAGCCGAATATGGAGCTGAACGCGTTGGTTCCTCACTTTGCCTTGAACAGCGTGTCTACCGATGCATTTCACCATTCTATTGACAGCCATCTCGCCCCGGCTCAACGAGAGCAGCTTGTTACCCTGCTGCACGAATTCAAGCGTTCGTTTGACTTTCCCAAGGCGGTGCTAGGAAGAACGAACACCGTTGTGCACACAATTGACACAGGAAAGAGTACTCCTTTGCGCCAGCGCCCTTATCGTGTGTCACCAGCGGAGCGTCGGGTAATTGCAGAACAAGTAGACGACATGCTACAGCGCGGAGTCATCAAGCCTTCTTGTAGTCCTTGGTCTTCCCCAGTTGTACTCGTCAAAAAAAAAGGATGGTTCTGTCCGGTTCTGCGTAGACTACAGGCGCCTAAACAACATTACGAGGAAAGATGTTTACCCTCTTCCCCGCATAGACGACGCTCTCGATGGTCTCCAAGGTGCAGAATTCTTTTCCTCGCTTGACCTTCGCTCGGGTTATTGGCAGGTCCCAATGGCTGAGTCTGATCGTCCAAAAACGGCGTTTGTCACACCGGATGGCCTCTATGAATTTACCGTGATGCCATTCGGACTCTGCAATGCGCCCGCCACATTCGAGCGAATGATGGACAGCATTTTACGTGGTCTCAAATGGAACATTTGCTTGTGCTATCTTGATGACGTTGTGGTTTTTTCACCCGATTTCACTTCGCATCTCACTCGTCTGCGCAAGATTCTACAGTGCCTTACAAACGCCAGGCTTCAGCTTAACCTGAAGAAGTGTCACTTCGGGGCTAAACAACTCACCATACTTGGTCATGTCGTCTCGAAAGCCGGCATTTTTCCCGACCCTGACAAGCTTCGTGCTGTTGCCGAATTTCCTAAGCCGACTACTGTTAAAGAACTACGGAGCTTTGTGGGCCTGTGCTCCTATTTTCGTCGCTTTGTCCGGAACTTTGCCTCCATCATCGCTCCACTCACCAAACTCCTTGCTGGTCCTGCAGATCTTTCGAATTGGACAGCAGCCTGTGACGAATCCTTCGCAACACTGCGCCGACTCCTTACCTCACCACCCGTACTGCGCCATTACGACCCTACTGCGCCAACCGAAGTACACACGGATGCAAGTGGCGTTGGCCTTGGTGCAGTACTCGCGCAACGCAAGCCAGGTTTTACGGAGTATGTGGTCGCCTATGCCAGCCGCGCCCTCACTAAGGCAGAAGCCAACTATTCTGTTACGGAAAAAGAGTGCCTCGCGATTGTGTGGGCGTTAAACAAGTTTCGCCCCTATTTGTACGGCCAAACTTTTGATGTGGTAACTGACCATCACGCACTCTGTTGGTTGGCTTCGCTAAAAGATCCTTCCGGCCGCCTCGGACGTTGGGCACTACGCCTCCAGGAATTCGACATACGCGTCGTCTACCGATCGGGGCGAAAGCACTCTGACGCAGATGCGCTTTCACGATCACCCGTGAAATTCGATGATACAGATATATCAGCCCTGGACCTTCCCCTCTCTGCCGTCAGCGTCACAGACATGCCATCCGAACAGCGCAAGGACCCATGGATCGCCTCGCTATTGAATATGCTTTCTGACGCATCTACTTCCGGTTACCCACGTGCTCTTCGCCGCCAAGCAACGCATTTCGCCATACGGAATGGCTTGTTATACCGTCGCAACTATCAAGTGACGGGTCGTAAATGGCTGCTAGTCATACCCAGCCATATACGGTCTGATATCTGCAAATATTTTCATGCTGAACCGCAACACGCACACGCCGGTGCGCTAAAGACGTATGAGCGGATCCGCCAACGTTACTACTGGCGGGGTATGTACACGATTGTACGCAAACACATTTGCTCATGTTCCCAGTGTCAGCAGCGCAAGACATTCCCTCATTCACTCGGTCAACTGCAGCCTTTGCCATGTCCTGCACGCCCATTCGACCGTGTTGGGATTGACCTATACGGCCCGCTACCGTGCTCTGTTGGTGGCAATCGATGGGTGATTGTGGCTGCCGACCATCTGACAAGGTACGCCGAAACGGCAGCGCTGCCTTCGGCTGGTGCTCGTGACGTTGCAACCTTCATCTTGCACCGGTTTGTTCTTCGTCATGGTGCACCACGGGAGCTCCTGAGTGACAGAGGACGCGTATTTTTGTCCGAAGTTCTGCAGCAGCTCCTCCATTCATGCCGTACGGTACACCGCACATCAACAGCCTATCACCCTCAGACAAACGGCCTAACGGAACGTTTCAAGAGAACCCTCGGAGACATGCTCGCTATGTATATTGATTCCGACCACTCCAACTGGGACGTTGTTCTTCCTTTCGTGACGTACGCCTACAATACGGCGATTTAATCAACAACAGGCTTTTCTTTATTTTTTCTTTTATATGGTCGTGACCCATGCAACACACTCGACTCAATTTTGCCATACAATCCTGATGCCTCAGAGTTCAGCCCAGTTTCTGAAATGGCTGAACATGCCGAAGAGTGTCGTCAACTTGCACGGTCCTTCACAGCCGATAACCAAGCCCTCCAAAACGATCGCCACGACCATGATTTTGTTCAGAATACCTTCCCCGTCGGTTCTCTCGTGTGGCTCCGACTGCCTTTCCACTCTCCTGGACTGACTCCCAAGTTTGCACCCAAGTATACGGGCCCTTACCGCGTCATACAACACCCTTCTTCTGTCACCTATGTGATTGAACCACTCAAGCCGTCCACGGACAAGCGCCGCCTTGGTCGTGAGACGGTCCACGTCAGTCGCCTCAAGCCCTGTTACGACCCTCCTGTTCTCTCGTCACCTTGAGTCGCCAGGATGGCTCGTCTTCGTCGCCGGGGCATTGTAGTGGGGAATTCGCAAGGCAATGATAGTGGGACCATCGCTGAGTGCGAAGCGCGAGCATGAGCTGTAGACACTGGACTGCCCGAGCATTTGTTTCTGTACCGGCTGTCTGCCTATTATTTGGCGTCGCTAATAAACCCCCTTGCAATATATATATATATATATATATATATATATATATATATATATATATATATATATATATATATATATATATTATTTATATATATATATATAGAGAGAGAGAGAGACAGACAGAGACAGACTCTATTACGCTTCAAGCCACCTTACCTTGACAATCCCAAAAGCTTTTGAACGCCTTTTATTTAGACAAAGAAGCTTCTACTTCTGTAAATGATTTTGAAGGGAAGTACCAGAGTACAAACACATAACTTCTGAGGTGGTAGTTAAATGTCAATGACTTCACTGTTATGTGGTGGTGACGCCTATAGCGAATCACTCATTGAGAGAATTGCCCTACAGAAAAAAATGATTGATAGATATGTGGGGCTTAACATCCCGAAACCACCATATGCGTATGAGAGACGCCGTAGTGGAGAGCTCCAGAAGTTTGGACCCCCTGGGGTTCTTTAGCGGGCACCCAAATCTGAGCGCACAGGCCTACAGCCCTTCAGACAAGGCCCCGCGCAAGATGATAGGGGAGTTTTCGAAACAGCAAGTTTTTTAGGGTGCTTAAATCTTCTATATAATCTTGTTGGGACCTTAGACATGACTTATCGATTTTTAATGGCGGTCCTTGTGTGGCCAGCAGACACTCTGTAGTAACAATTATAAGTGATGCATTAACTTCAGTGTAACTAGAGCAGCTTTTGTTTGACAATAGCATTTGCATCAGGTCCAAGTCGTTTTAGACAATCGACGTAGACGTTCTCTAATAGTAGCTGGGAACACCAGATAGGCCGCTCTCCAACGGGGTGCACCGGCGGAAATACACTGCGATTGACTGTACATGCGCGGGCTTATGTGTTTAAGGGGCATTATTCTGAGACAAGCATTAGGGACCTACTAGCGTTAGGTCTCCCCACAGCCCCTTCAGAAAAAAAAAAAGTCACAAATTAGCCGCAAAGGCGAATCAATGAACGCGATAGCAACAAATTGGAAGGTCACGCGCTGAATGGAAAGCATATCGAAAGGTGCCCCGTGTTTCTCCCACACAAAATATGCACGAAACGTACTAACAGGTACAAATGCACGCGAATAAGCGTCTCAGTTTTTACTTCGATGTGTCTGAAAAGCGAGCGCCTTTCGCAAACGGAGAGTGCTTTCGCAAACGGAGAGTTAATTGTGCTCTCAGTAAGTACAACAGAATCGTTCCAGTTATGGCCCGAGGCCAGCCAAGACGCATGACTCTCCCCTCCTTTCCACCGCGAGAGAAGGGCGTGTGAGGGAGCGTCGCCTTCTCCTCTGAGCGGGACTAAGTACGCGTGGAGGATTAGAACGCACGCCGCCGCGCGATGTGGTGACGTACGCTCATTGCGCCACCTTGCTGGTAATACTGAAAACACAATTACCCCAGATAAGCCCGTCAGCGGCGGGAAGTGGTAGATATAAATAGCTTGCCGTTTGAATGGTGGGGAACGCGCTTCTCGGTGGCGCAGTAGTTAAAGCCTTCCACTCTCGATTCAGAGGACCCAAGTTCAACTCCATGCGCTGAAGTCTTTCTTTCGTAATTTTTTTTTGCAGATCCAATATATAGATACGTATAAATTTATGTTGAGTGACGGTGGCGCCAACGCTTACGCTGGCGATGAAATCCCGCCGAGAGGGTCCATATAATTGCTATCGCAATTTAAAAAAACGCCAATGCTACAGTCGCAGTCACGTTCCGAATGTACACTGACGAATGAGGCGAGTGGTGCTTATATTATTAAGTGGTACTACATTGGTGTGATCGCATAGGCCTTCCAATGAACGTGCATACACAGCATGGTGCAGGCCCGATCTGGCTAGCTAGCTGCTCTCGCTGAAACTACCCAGCCACCTAACTCTAGCATATTGTACCGAGGTATCACAAGTGTTGTTTCAACTTAGAGTGGTGCTTCTTTGGTCTAAGGAGACTGAGCACGCACACGTATGTATGCGCATGAGGGAACCGCGTAGAGGAAGGCGCCCACCTATGTGTCGAGAGGTTGTGTTCCTATTCTTGAAGAGCGTCGTAGACAGTCTACGCAGTCAGTCTAGAAGACAGCACCGAGCCCACGTTGTCCGAGATATGAAACACGTCTAGGCAGCTTCTACGCGATGAGGCGCCACCTAGCGTTGAAAAGAGAAACCTAAAAAAATTTAACTGTTGATTTTTTTTAGCTTATTGTGAGTTAAAATCTAAGAAAAAATAACTGTACTCGCATTGAGTGTCTGGAGAAGCGTTTGTTTGTTTGCAGATGGCTATTCCGGCGAGATCCGAGCTATCCGCTACAACCCGAGTAATTTGCTCAGCCACCATCGCAGAGGAAGGAAAGGTAGGAGAGGCCCTGACGTCACTCGTTGTGAAGCCGCGATGGAGCCGGAAGTCAGCCATATTGACTTGGCAAATTCTCCTCTCTTGTTTACATTCGATATGTAAAGCAGAAGGCACGGCTCTCTTTCCGTCTTGGAAAGCCCGTGAGCTGCGCAGCGCGCGTGTCGTGACGATTCGAAACTAATGAAACGGGGCTCAACACTCTGGGCCAGTGCAACGCCTTCGGAGAAATCATTTCGTCACAGTATTAACAGCGAGTAACAGCTCACCAAAAACGAAGCAAGTACAAGAGAAAACCGCACTAGATGCATCGACAACGGTGAGTGTTTTCACGTAATTAATTCAGAAACTCTACAGACAACATGATCAGTCGTGCGCCTTCTACTGTTGCAATCCGCCACGCGGCCGACGCAGCGTCCGGCCACTGTGTCCGTGTTCCGCGTGAAACTCACCGGCGTCAGCTATCTGCGACCGTGGTGACTTTGAGCACAGTGCAAGTGACACTTGAACGCGGTTGTTGTTACGTGTAGATTACATGCAATGCTTGGGGAGAGTATACGAAGCGGAAGGGAAAAGGTGTTTTAATACGCACATGCAAGTTGTTACTGTACACACACAACATGAAACTACATATGTGCACATGGTACTCATTGCGTCTTGCTGGGCTCAACAGCGTCGTCCGTTGTCACAAGCAGGAGCACTGCCAAACCGTCACTGACCTGCAAGGCATTGGTCGTCTTTCCGCTTCGTCATGGTGCCCAATGCAGTTTCGCTGAACACTAATTGCTTCATCCGCGTCATCCGCCACACGACATATGGATATGCACTCGTTCTATGAACTGTTAAAACCCCGTGATGGACAAAAGGATTTGTAAACGTCGCTAAGTGTACAGTAACTCCCAGGAGAACACTGCGTAAACAATAATGTGGCGCAGAGCACGGATATTGTCCGCCACGGCTCAGCACGAGACCTGGGGAGGCACACAAGCCACCGCCAGCCACGGCCGCTCACTGCTAGACCAGCTCCAATGCGCAACGCGTAACCATAGTAACGCCGCCATTGTGCCCAGTGAATATGGCCGCCATGATGTCATTTCCTCCTTACTTTTCACGCCGCGCGCTGTCTGCGCATGCCCTCTCCTACCTTTCCTTCCTCCGTGGCCACCATCTTGCTTGGACAGCAAAGTAGCCTGCATCGTATTTGTTTATGATGCAGTCTTCC
This sequence comes from Rhipicephalus microplus, assembly GCF_043290135.1. NCBI lineage: Eukaryota > Metazoa > Arthropoda > Arachnida > Ixodida > Ixodidae > Rhipicephalus > Rhipicephalus microplus. The sequence continues at coordinate 120,348,390 of NC_134705.1, read as the reverse complement.
CGAAGCCGTCCATTTGCCGGCTACGTCAGAATTGGAATCAGACTTAAGATGGCCGCCGCCTATGGTGACTTTTTGAACACACCCTAGAGATAGAAACCATCGCGATTAGCGCAACGAAGCAGGACACATGAAAAAAAAAGCCCCGCAAAAGAGCACTCAAACAACTGATTTTGTTGAAATCATCCGCGAGGAGGGCGCAACGTTAGTGCCGAGTGATTACTCAGTTATGGGCATGCACGTTTTAAACAACAATTGCAGCCGAAACTCCTGATGAAACGTGTAAAGAACTCTTTGCTTGCCATTTTCATTTCAGAAAAGCAAACACCAGGAGGTATTTATCAGAGGCACGCCATCAATTTGTTCTCAATTTTTTTTTTCAGCCATCGCAATGCATGTAGTCTTTTGACTTGACCAATGGCAGGTTAAAGCTGTGGGATCCCCATTTGCACCCCTCCCCCCTCCAAGAATGGGAAACACTGCGAATGCTTATGGAATCACAGACCACGTCACATTTTCTTAATCTGAATGCTCAGACAGTGAGCACTCACCGCACTCGTGTTGCTAATTATTTCTGGATAGCCCAAGTATGTTCATTGTCCTTATTTTGACAAAGACACTCGGGGACAGCAGGCAAACCGATGCAAAGTGACGTTTAAAATAGAACCAGGTATTTAAATTTGTAGTTTGCCGAAAAACTGAAAATCGCATATTCCGAAAAACACCACGATAGACTGCCTGTACGGGAATAATGTGGCAAATCCGGCCAGTGTATCTTTGTAGACAGCATCCATAATACTGTATGAGTTAATGACGAGTTCTAGTGCATACACGCCACTGCTTAGCGTGCAGTTGGTCGTTCAGCTGTTCAGCTAATCTCATATCAAATCTTTGTGTGGGCATTTAAGATCAGAACATGAGCATTACTGACATGCCCTAAGACTTAGGTGCCAAGCGTCAGGTGAGCCCTGGATAAAAAGTTATAGCATATTCATGGAGTGAATGATGAGAGAGGTGAATCGTCTTTCTGTCTGTCTGTCTGTCTGTCTGTCTGTCTGTCTGTCTGTCTGTCCGTCTGTCTGTCTGTCTGTCCATCCGTTCATCCGTCCGCCCGTCTTTCTTTCTATCCATCCGCCTGTCCATCCATCCGTCCGTCTGTCTGTCTGTCTGTCTGTCTGTCTGTCTGTCTGTCTGTCTGTCTGTCTGTCTGTCTGTCTGTCTGTCTGTCTGTCGAAAGAACTCGAACGATGCGCGCGCCATCTTGTGAATACTTCGCGCACAAGGAATGGCTACGGCAGTCAAGCCTTACGTCTTATGAAGCTTCACCCCGAAAAAATGCTTCTTCCTTTTATAGCGTTGCAACGGTTTTCTACACAGCCGCCGCTCTGCTGATCGCTGGTGTCCGTGGTACCAGGACCGGGCTCAGCTTTTATTTTTCTGTTCGTGTATCAGCTTATTGCGAAATTTCATATAGCATTTTGCTGAAAATTATCACAATCTACCATTTTTTTTATCCAGACACCGCCTTCGACTGAAAAACCTCCTCCACCTCCTCCTTCGAACTCAAGCAAATCAACTACAACCGAAAAGACCACACCATCTAAGACTGTATGAACTAAGACCGGATCAACTAAGACCAGAAAAACTACGACTACGAGTAAGTAGTGTTTACTCCTAACAAGCAGATAAACGGCTAAGATAAAAGATGAAAACTAAAGGAGGTCAATAAAAATAGGGTAGAGCATATTCAGCAACTATTATCAAATAACTAATGGTAGTTTGTCTCTATCTCTCAAGATGAAGATATGTGACAACCGAGTGTTGCCCCTACTTACCTGCGAACAGAAACCTTGTGGATTACAACGTTGTTTGCACTCAAATTGAGGATAACGTAGCGAGCAATGACATGAGAAATAATAGGCCTAACTTGAAAAGAGAAGTGGAGTGCGGAGTCGGCCAGAGTACAAATGAGTGTTATGCACTCCTCAGTTTAAATTAAGCAGAAGAAATAGACGTGGGCCGAGCACGCAGCATGTAAGAAAGGCAACAGCTGCTCTTTAAAGAGGACATGAAGACCTCCTCGAGCCTGTTGAAGTAACAAATCCGTTGGAAGACAGACACGGCTATGAACTGCTTAGCCAAATATTGCAGTCATCAGCGCTGCGTAAAGGTTACAAGCGGAGCGTGGAGTTGCTGTTTTGGCAGTCAAGCAACTCGCAAGCAGAAGCTGCCTGCGTCGGCGTTTTCGAGGTTAGAGAGGAGGGAGCATTGGAGCGGAGAGAAGGGGTAGAAGACGCGCGTGCGCTGTGAAGGTGGTCACGCTGCATACAAGATTCAGCTCGGCGCTAAGGTGCTTGGCATCTAAATCCGTCACTATTATCGGCGTTGCGATATTTGAAAACCTTGTGCGACATTCAGCGCAGCCCTGACATGTCTGTCTAAATGCTGCTATAATTTCTCCTAACTCTCTGACTGCTCTGACCTATCTATTGCCTAAACTGCTCTGACCTCCATTTTGCCACCTTATGGACCACTTTTCATTCTAAATAATTGTGTGCAGTTAAAGGGATCAGAAGAATTCGCCATTATAACCACAGACTCACCATATACACGGAATTGTCCTTGCGTTAGTTCTGTCATATTCATTTCTTTCACAACAATATTTCTTTTCCTCCATCTTCAGCGAAAGGCTTATTTTTGTATTATTGAAATCAGAGTGAAGTGTCAATCGTTTACGCGAATGCAGCGACGACTCCTCCTTCCCTACTGATGTGCTCGGTCAGCGATACGGCCACTCATCAGACCATGTACCCGGGTGACGGCATTTGCGACATCCTCATGTACACCGACGTGCGACTCCCAGCAGTTTGAAGAGCTGATCGTGCCCGCCTCTTATCAACTGTTTCTCGAGCTCTCTGCTAAGACATATAAGAAAACGACGTTTGGCATATCACTAGACGTGCGGTAAGTGTGGCGACTGCCGCTAGCGAAAACCGAAAACTGGAGGCCGCGAGGAGTGTTTGTACAAAACCATTAGGTAGAGGCAATGCTTTGTCGTTTATTTATTCCTTTCTTTTCATTCCAGTGAAGGTCGTTTTGAGTGAACAAATACAGTAGATTTCAGAACGTAGTTGTCCGCTTCCACTAGTGTTCTTAACCATCAACGCGCGAAATAAAAAAAAAAAATTGCCGGTGATCTCCGCGCTTCGCTCCAAATGTCCTCCATATAGACAAATTCCACGGGACTTACGTCACGAAAATGCGGTGGCGCTGTCTTGGTAGACAAAAGGTGCTCTGCCTACCACAGTTTCTGCTGGGTTTGCAATAGTGCATACAGTGTTCTCAGTCATACAACGAGAAAAAAAATTGGCAACATATCCACGGAGTGAATGATGGAGAGTGGGGCGAAGCATTCGTCCGTTCATTTGTTCTTGCTTCCGTCCATCCATGCGTCCGTCTGTGTGACCGTCCATGCGTCCATCCGCCCGTCGGTGCGTGCCTCTGTTCGTGCGTACATCCCTGTGGTTGTCCATGCATCCGCTCCTGCGTCCGTTCATGCGTCCATCTATGCATCTGTCTGTGTGTCCGTTCGTCCATCTATATAGCACTCCAAGTACCACTATTTCGCATCTTTTCATCATATATTCTTCATATAGAAGCACCGCCATCCAGCGGACATTTCAAAGGCTAAACCGGAGGTGGCACATGCACACTTTCTTACGGCTTGCGCTTCGGGTTTACTTCCCACATTTAACCACCTCAAGTTCATGGTATATACTACTTCACTGTATTCATGGCTATGCGGCCCAACGCTCGCTAAGCCTTTCTAAAACCAAAGAGGTTACACCCAGCGAGCATAACGTGGCAACCGTTTCTTGTCAGATAGTGCTCAATGCACATGCCCACGGCTGCTAATGGGGATCGCAGCGTGCGCGTTAACTAAACGCCGCATGCTCCTGTCTCTCATTCCCCATTAGGAGCTTTTGGCATGTACATTGAGCAATATTTTCATTGTTCAACAACGCACAGAAGAAATCTCTCAACAGCACCACCTTGGAGGTCAAAATGTTATACTTGTAACAGACTACAACGGCTACGAGAGACGAACGGGAGCTTCGCCCCTAAAATGGTATGCCGACAATCTGCATCGCGGTTGGATGTGAGTCGCGTCTCACAACTTAGTTTTGTTTGTTGGCGAATATCTCAGCCCTCACAGCTTATGGCTCTCACAACGCTTATGGAGTCTCACATCGTCGTTTTCTTGGCGCAGATCGCAGCCCTCCGCGCTTATAGTGGAAGTTACGTGTGGAAGTCGCTATAATTTTAGCCATAATGTTGACATCAGCCTACCTGTGTTTACAAACATGGAATGGGTCTATACGATAATCTTCTGTCTGGAGGCACTGCTTGAAAGATGGACGCCATAGGACAAATAATCGAGTTACAAGTTGTTATAATGCGCGTTCCAAAAGCAATATACGAACCAGGCGCCGCACAATATTTATTGCGCAACCTGAGAGAGACTGAGGGCTTTCCACTCCTGCACTAATAACACCAGCACTTACCGCCATTTACGGAGAGGAAGTATGCTGAAATATAACTTGTAGCTCACTACAAGAGAGTTTTCGAATAGGGACCCCAAAAGTTTAGAGCCCCAAAGCTCTTCGATTATGCACGCTTTGCGTCAAGCAGGAACGAAGAGTTTTAGAACGGCGTCGGCGGCGCTTAGAATATTCACCCATTTCTTGGTCACATCACTTCAGTGGGTACTGTTTCGTTTGTCTGATGCAAATCTTGTAGGGCAGGCTTTGGGGTTCCCGCAAAATTTGAAGAACAGCTTCCCCAACCCAAAACCCCAACGAGGTTTGGATTTTACGCATGCGCAGTGGCCTTGGCTCTATTTTTTCGAAATCCCTATTCAAATACTCTCTATTGACGAGAGTTATTTGCCTTGCAAATGGCAGGTAGTGACTTGTTGGCAAGACTCGTGCACGTGCCATCGCCCGACCAAGTCATCTCTGGATTGATAGAGCGAAAGGGTTAAAAGAACGAAGACATGCTCTCCATGCAGTAGATCAGTTGCTATACAGGTGACTTCCGACTTCCGAAGAGGCGGGTTCAATTAACGGCTACTCTGCCGCATCTTGCTAAAAGCGGAATCAGCTGACGCCCCAGCGCCTAGCTTTAAGAACGCGTTTATGAACGCAAGGCAGCCATAATAAATTTCGTGTTTGCTATGTCATGTCCAAAAATAATGCTGCGTTGATTGCGCGACTGTAACAAAATTAAACAATTGAAAAATGAAAGATTGTAGGTTCAACGATCATATCAGCTTTAGTAAACGTATTCACAGTGAAAAGTAATAGCCTAAAATTGTGATAACGAAATGTTTTGAATGTATGAATGAATGAACTTTAATAGGTCCCTTAAAGCGCGATTTAGCACGTTGCGGGCCGTCGCCACGTGGGAATAGAAAGACCAAGTCTCTATGCTGTGTCGCAGGCCCGTTTGAATGCCGATAACTTTCGTTCGAGTTCAGAGCTGGTAATATCACCCTTCTATTTGGGGCTGATATTATCACCCTCCTATTTAGACGGCATGGTGACTTCACTGCGTAGCGCGGGGCACCACCAGAGCAAGTGTTATAAATTATCTATACCATTGCAGAAGGAATATGTGTTAGTTGGCTGTATTTAGGGATGAATCTTGTGTAATAGCGCAGGGTTAGGGTACGCCCTGACTTGAAGAAGCCCGAGTGTCGGAGCTAGGAGTCTGCTTAGTTTTTTAACGATGAAAAAAATATATTGTGAGTCTATTGTAGCACACTATCTTCAATGCTTACGCCCATGAATGCAAAGTTACTGTGATGGCTCTATTGAATGAAACCTTATAATGCTCATGAATGGTAACAAAAGGGTAAAATTTAAAACTTTGATGCTACAGTAGGTTTAGAAGGACCATCGGTACTCCAAAGATATCAAACAAAATGGTTTGAAACTACAAGAGGCCTAGTTTGTTAAAGATGAGAAGTTCTAGCGCGAGGCTAAAAACATGACAAAAGCACAACAACAAAAGGCCTCCCGCATTGCGCCTATACCTATATCCGATACGATATCCGCTGGTTACACCTATACGATATCCGCTGGTAATAAATATATATAAACGTTCTTATGGTAACAACGAGACAGAGTTATCAGGTACCTCATAACAGAAAACTCCAGATCAGCTGTCCATGAACGTGCCGTGACATCGCACAGCGCCCACACGCCGTTAGCACTTCGCCTCCACTGAAATACACCCACCGTGGTGCCCAACTAGCTGAAACGTTAAAAAACTCCAGGTGGTCGAAATTTTCGGAGCCCTCCACTATGGCGTCTCTCATAATCAAATGGTGGCTTTGGGGACGTTAAACCTCACATAACAATCATATTGTTGGGACATACGCTATTTAGCAATCATGTATAATTCTATTCAAATTGGGTAGAAGTTTTAAAAATCCACTTGCAGTGAGCTTGCTTCGCAAGCAATGGTTTAAATTTTCTTGAACGTTCTTGCATGATGGTGTGCTCTTCGAACAGCGAACACATGCATCCCGTTTGTTCTTCCAGGTACATAAACGAAACGACTGATAAAGGCATGTCGAGTGCGCTACAGTTCGTTCAAACGAAAAAGATCAGGCATTTTGGCATTCTCAAGATCTACGGAACAGACGCTGACCTCCAAAGCTATGGCTCAGCTCTGTTGAAGAAGACAACGGCGGTACAGTGATGTTAAATTTCCGTAATATTGTGGATGTAGCTGTCGTCGCAAAGAACGTTATTGCATTGATTCAATCTTTCAACTATGCTGAACCAATATGTGCCTTTTTTTTCGTTCAACCGCCATATAATTAAATGCTCCTCCAAAACTTCCTAATGAAAAAAAAAGAGTAATGAAGCAAGTATTGTAATCTTCGTCGAACTGAGCGTAACGGTAGAGATCAATATGTTTGACAAAGTTACAAGCAGTATTTACAAGTAAGAAGGGTCAATCTCTCACAGTTGGACGGCAGCACGTGTTCAGACAATCTCATGAGTATAGACTTGTACTTTTATGCGAATTCACTGCTTAGGTGAAGAAAAGAAGCGCATGCAAACGCGGGAGAACGCGGCAATGAACTCAAAGGAAAGGATATGATGTACTAGAAATAGCAGTATAGTTTAGTCAGTTTTCAAGGTTAGTTCGAATGTAATGAAGTGCATGAAGGTTCGTTATTCAAGCTATAGCCCAACAAGTAACCGTACTCATAAAATGGCACAAGCTTCACCATTGGAAAGGGGGGGGGGGTGTTATGCAGCAATAAGGCTCTTCTCTAATCAATGATAGGACAGGTCAGCCTGAGTAAAGGTATGTGATATGATTACCCCACCCCCTCGGACAGTTAATCGCTGGTGCCTCCCCGCTGCCCCATCTTATTGAACACGCCTATGGTTGTAGGAAACTTAGAACCTTACACAAACTGATCTTAAAACAGATAACGTCTGGTGGTCCTCGCTATTTAATACCGTATATTGAGCTATAAGCTTAGCAGACGACACTCCAAATATGACTTCAGACTTGTTGAACAACAAAAGAGGTTTGTAGAGAGGTCAATGAAAACTTGAGAAAAGCAAAATTATAGGTGTAACCCTCATCAAACAAGTTCTCGCATGAAGATATTTAGTCTATATTGGTAGTTTTCGCGTAATATATAGTGAAATACTTTGTTACGTGAGAAGTGCTTTTGATTTCATTTATGTACGATGTTCTTGATGCCTCATTCTATTATTCCGCCTCATGCATCCTCTTCTGCATTCTCGTTCTAGCTTGATAAGAAATGAACTCTAGAGGAAACAAAAATCAGCATCAATTTTTTTCCGACGCAGAAATTGAGATCTGTCATTCCAGCTTCGGAATATGGGAAATCGTCACATATTATCTTTGGCTTCGGATACTACAGCTACGACTTCAAGGACTCTTACAACACTCTGAAGGCGACGGCGACAAAATTGACTTCGTGAGTACCCCATCGCTCTAGATATGGCATAAAGGCCGAGATATACTCGGGCGAAAATGACAAAATACTAATGCAGAAGGGTGAAAGACAAGAAGGCACGATTTCCCCAATGCTATTTACCGCGGTCTCACAGTAGGTTCGCAGAGGCTAAGAATGAGGAGAGTTAGGTACACGAGATAATAAAGAGTACCTTAGTTACGCGCACTTCGCCGATGACATTGCATTGCCGAATAACTCTGGGGACAAATTTCAGTTCATGATTACTGAATTAGACAAGGTGAGCAGAAAGATGGGTCCTAAAATTAATCTGCAAGTAACGAAAGTAATATACAACAACCTCGTAAAAGAACAGCGCTTCGGGAGAGGTTGTCAAAGACTGCTTCACTTGAAATTGTCAAAGACTGCTTCTAAATCGAACAGGTAGTAACCGTCGAGCCGAATGACGAGATGGAAGTAACTAGAAGAATATGCGACCGTTATCAATTGCAAAAATCTAGGGTCTATGGCCAAAAGGAAAGCTACAAGCTACTGAAGCGCGTGCAGTCGTTCAATTTCTGGAGCAATCAGAAATAGTTCAAAAGTACTAAACGAAATGAAAATGTATTATCGCCACTGTTAACCGGTATGTTTCAAAAAAAATATTTTCGTGCTTTACTACGATATTTTTGGGAAATCCTTTTTGAAAACAGTTCAGTACTTAAGCGCCAAGATCACCTTAGACATGTTATTGAACTTTCAAGTTTTGGGTGAACACTCAAGTTGGCATGATTACTTGTGTTTTTACTAACTCTGTGTGGTGTGGAAACATTTATGTGTAAAGTGGACACATTTTTGTGTAGTTTTGACACCCAATATTGAAAAAAGTGGACTAATTTTGTAAGCGCTGTGCTATGTACTTATGTGTTGTGTGTTGTAGCAAACACATGTGCAAACACATATGCCTCGTGTTTGCTACAAAATATGCGATGTCGACATTTGTGCAAGAGGAGTAGCTGGCGCCACTCATAGGCACCAACCTCTCGTTACATACAATTCATAAAAAAAAGGAAGGAGCACATTCGGAAATGAACCTCTATTGACAAATAGTAGATCGTAATTATTCATCGAGAAGAATGTATAAAAGAGCAGCGTCTCACCGGTACCTACCTATGGAGCAAAAAACTTGAAGGAATATTGAAAATATGCATATATTTATATATAAGGCCGTGGCACGGTGGCAACGTTAGTCATGAAGTGCTTTCCCGCTTCTTTGCCGCTACGCGCGTGATGTATATATATATATATATATATATATATATATATATATATATATATATATATATATATATATATATATATAGTTCAGTAGATCATCCGTGAGCGCTCACAACGTGGTTTGTTTCGACGTTTCGGCATATATATATATTATATTACTGTCTGTTAGATCTCATTATTATTGTGTTAAAACACGGAAAAAACGAGCCCTTAGGTATACACTTTTTTCCCTTATATATATATATACATACATATATATATATATATATATATATATATATATATATATATATATATGAGATCAAACCGACAGTAATGCCAAGGAGTGAATAAGGGAAGTTATTAGAACAGATGGAATGTAAATAAGACAGAAAAGTGGGTGAAAAAATACCCAGCTGTGAGCAGGAATCGAACCTAGGACCTTCGAACAACGCGTTAGATTCTCTAATCACTGAGCTATCACAGCGGCCTTCCCTCCATCGACTTTTTTGGGTTTATATGTGAATTTTGAAGTAGGAGTGTCGGTCAGTGTCATCTACAAGCCAAGCGGCGAGTGTGAAACACCCTTTTATGCGCATGTGTGGTATCACGTAGCACGTTAACATACTACGAGTGGGCAGCTGACCAATAGTCCCTCGTATACAATCTAATGACACCAAGTCTGCCAGTACAAGACCCTCGTTAATGAATAAGGGAAAGAAGTGTATACATAAGGTCTCATTTTTCTGTGTTTTGACACAATAACAATGAGATCTAACAGAGAGTTATGCCAAGGAATGTATAGAGGAAGTTATTAAAACACATGGAGTGTAAATAAAAAAAGAAAAGTGGGTGGAAAAATAACCATCCGTGAGCAGGAATCGAACCTACGACCTTCTAATTACGCGTTCGATGCTCTAACCTTTGAGCTATCACAGCAACCTTTCCTCCATACACTTTTTTTTTTGGTTTTATATGTGAATTTTGAAGTAGGAGTGTCGGTCAGCGCCATCTATAAGCCAAGCTACGGGTGTGAAACACCCTTTTATGCGCATGTGTGGTATCACGTAGCACGTGAACATACTACGAGTGGACAGCTGACCATCACTCCCTCGTATACAACCTAATGACACCAAGTCTGCCAGTACGAGACCCTCGTTAATAAATAAGGGAAAGAAGTGTATACCGAAGGGCTCGTTTTTTCGTACTCGCAGGTCGCGGGTTCGATTCCCGGCTGCGGCGGCTGCATTTCCGATGGAGGCGGAAATGTTGTAGGCCCGTGTGCTCAGATTTGGGTGCACGTTAAAGAACCCCAGGTGGTCGAAATTTCCGGAGCCCTCCACTACGGCGTCTCTCATAATCATATGGTGGTTTTGGGACGTTAAACCTCACATATCAATCAATCAATCAATCGTTTTTTCGTGTTTTGACTCAATGTTAATGAGATCTAACAGACAGTAATGCCAAGAAATGTACAGGGGAAGTTATTTGAACATATGGAATGTAAATAAGAAGAAAGAAAAGTGAATGAAAAAATAACCAGCCGTGAGCAGGAATCAAACCTACCACCTTCGAATAAAGCGTTCAATGCTCTAAAAACTGAGCTATCACAGCGACCTTTCCTCCATACACTTTTTTTGGTTTTATATGTGAATTTTGAAGTAGGAGTGTCGGTCAGCGCCATCTATAAGCCAAGCTACGGGTGTGAAACACCCTTTTATGCGCATGTGTGGTATCACGTAGCACGTGAACATACTACGAGTGGGCAGCTGACCATTAGTCCCTCGTATACAACCTAATGACACCAAGTCTGCCAGTACGAGACCCTCGTTAATAAATAAGGGAAAGAAGTGTATACCGAAGGGCTCGTTTTTTCGTGTTTTGACTCAATGTTAATGAGATCTAACAGACAGTAATGCCAAGAAATGTACAGGGGAAGTTATTTGAACATATGGATTGTAAATAAGAAGAAAGAAAAGTGAATGAAAAAATAACCAGCCGTGAGCAGGAATCGAACCTACCACCTTCGAATAAAGCGTTCGATGCTCTAAAAACTGAGCTATCACAGCGGCCTTCCCTCCATCCACTTTTTTGGGTTTATATGTGAATTTTGAAGTAGGAGTGTCGGTCAGTGCCATCTATAAGCCAAGCGGCGAGTGTGAAACACCCTTTTATGCGCATGTGTGGTGTCACTTAGGACGTGAACATACTACGAGTGGGCAGCTGACCAATAGTCCCTCGTATACAACCTAATGACACCAAGTCTGCCAGTACGAGACCCTCGTTAATGAATAAAGGAAAGAAGTGTATACCGAAGGGCTCGTTTTTTCGTGTTTTGACTCAATGTTAATGAGATCTAACAGACAGTAATGCCAAGAAATGTACAGGGGAAGTTATTTGAACATATGGATTGTAAAAAAGAAGAAAGAAGAGTGAATGAAAAAATAACCAGCCGTGAGCAGGAATCGAACCTACCACCTTCGAATAAAGCGTTCAATGCTCTAAAAACTGAGCTATCACAGCGACCTTTCCTCCATACACTTTTTTTGGTTTTATATGTGAATTTTGAAGTAGGAGTGTCGGTCAGCGCCATCTATAAGCCAAGCTACGGGTGTGAAACACCCTTTTATGCGCATGTGTGGTATCACGTAGCACGTGAACATACTACGAGTGGGCAGCTGACCATTAGTCCCTCGTATACAACCTAATGACACCAAGTCTGCCAGTACGAGACCCTCGTTAATAAATAAGGGAAATAAGTGTATACCGAAGGGCTCGTTTTTTCGTGTTTTGACTCAATGTTAATGAGACCTAACAGACAGTAATGCCAAGAAATGTACAGGGGAAGTTATTTGAACATATGGATTGTAAATAAGAAGAAAGAAAAGTGAATGAAAAAATAACCAGCCGTAAGCAGGAATCGAACCTACCACCTTCGAATAAAGCGTTCGATGCTCTAAAAACTGAGCTATCACAGCGGCCTTCCCTCCATCCACTTTTTTGGGTTTATATGTGAATTTTGAAGTAGGAGTGTCGGTCAGTGCCATCTATAAGCCAAGCGGCGAGTGTGAAACACCCTTTTATGCGCATGTGTGGTGTCACTTAGGACGTGAACATACTACGAGTGGGCAGCTGAGCAATAGTCCCTCGTATACAACCTAATGACACCAAGTCTGCCAGTACGAGACCCTCGTTAATGAATAAAGGAAAGAAGTGTATACCTAAGGGCTCGTTTTTCTGTGTTTTGACACAATAATAATGAGATCTAACAGACAGTAATGCCAAGGAATGTATAGGGTAGTTATTAGAGCAAATGGAATGTAGAATGTAAGTAAGAAGAAATGAAAGTGGGTGAAAAAATAACCAGCTGTGAGCAGGAATCGAACGTACGACCTTCGAATAGAGCCTTCGATGCTCTAGCCACTGAGCTATCACAGCGGCCTTCCCTCCATCCACTTTTTTTGTGTTTCTATTGACGCAAGGTAGGCTGGCAACATTAGTGGCCAACATCTGAGGAGGATAACGAAGTAGTTCTTTGGGCGCGTGCTCTAGTGTTCGTGCTTTTGGCCTTTGGTCACGAAAGTAAACGCCCTGCTTTTATGCTTGCATCCCTGTGCCTTTGTGACACTTTCTGGTGGAAGTGCGGGGTACGTGAGATGATACGGTCCCCAGAGGTCACTCCTGACGCAAGCCATCAAGTAGATCAGCCGAGGTTACCCCTGTGCACGTACGTTCCAGCCATCGGCTCCAGGGACTCGAGCCACAGCACTGTTTGCTGCCTAAACGTCAGAGGACCATGAACCAAGCACCACCTACTGTCACCGCGCTAGAACCAGCGCACCTGGTTGTCAACCAGCCCGAGATGCCGAAGACAATTCATGGAGCTGCTTTTGAAGATGCTGATGACTGGCTCGAGCATTTCGACCGGGTCGCCGTCATCAACGATTGGACACCAGAGCGTAAGCTACGCTATGTGTACTGCTTTCTCGAGGACGCCATGAAAACGTGGTTTGAGAACCATTAAGCGACGCTTACGTCATGGGATGAGTTTCACCGGCAGTTCCTCAAGGCGTTTGCCCGAGAGGATAGGAAAGAGACAGCGGAGCGTGCTATAGAGGCAAGGGTTCAAGGCCCTAACAAAAGGGTGACTACTTACATAGAGGACATGGATCGGCTTTTCAGGCGTGCAGAGCCCTCTATGACCGAATCCAAGAAAGTCCGTCACTTAATGCATGGTGTTAAAGAAGAGATTTTTGTGGGCCTGATTCGAAACCCAGCTGCGACACTTGCGGAGTTCCATGAGGAAGCCACTGCCATGGAGAGGGCCCTTCAACAGCGTGCCAGGCAGTATAACCGGGGTGTACTTCCAAGTGAGGTCACTTCTGTCACTCTTGGCAATGACATCAGCGCGTTGCGAGAGCTCATCAGAGCTCTCATCAAGGAGGAGCTACAAAAGATGCAGGTGACTGCTTCACCTGCAAACGAGCTCTCCGTTGTGGAAATGGTACGCGCCGAGCTACGGCAAGCCGTTCACACTCCCCCACATTCCGAGGTGCCACAACAGAGGCAATGCGTCGAAATTAGCTACGCGGAAGCAGTGCGTTGTCTTCCGTCGTGCAGTTCACCAAGCGTGTTTTACCCCAATGAGCGACGCCCTCAGCAAATGGAGGTAGGCTTCCGTCCTCGCAGCCCGCCGTTGATCGCCGAAGCACGACCGAGGAAGAGTGACATATGGCGTACACCCGACCACAGGCCCCTTTGTTTCCACTGCGGGGAAGCCGGACACGTCTACCGAACATGTCCATACCGCCGTGTGGGTCTCCGTGGATTTTCGCCTAATGCTTCGACTCTACGACCTGGCGAGCGACCACTCGAAATAGAGAGCTTCATCTCAAATCGACGCAGTATCGAAAATCGGTCGCACGAGCCCCGCTTGTGTCGCCTGCTCACTACAGGTCACCGAGCCCAGCATACCCAAGCGGCGCTCCGAGACACCGTTCAACCAGTCCTGCAAGTCTGGAAAACTGAGTTCAGCGACCTCTGGAGGCCAGACCGCTGACGCTGACTCTACGGAAGATGCTCCACTACGACAACAGCAACGGCAGCAAAAAGATGTACAGACGCAGTCAAACGTGGTACGAAGAGTAGTGACATCAAAAACTGTGGTAACCATGGACGACGAAGAATTTATGGCACTAATCGACACTGGAGCAGACACGTCCGTTATGAGCATAGGTCTTGCCTGCAGGCTGAAGAAGGTTCCTACCGAGTGGGCTGGGTTGCAGATACGTATAGCAGGAGGCCATCTTCTCACTCCGGTGGGACGGTGCCCAGCGCGAGTCAGTATTCACGGATTTACGTATCTCGGAGAATTCGTAATACTGCCCAGTTGCTCGAGGGACCTGATTCTCGGACTAGACTTTCTATACGATGATGGAGCCATGATTGACTTGGAAGAGTCGCAGGTGACGTTTTCTACGGCACACGCTTTAGCGCGCAACCCTCACGACAGTTACGTCAATGCTTTGAGAATTGTCGACAATGACCCCACGTTACCGCCGAAGAGTAGCGTGTTGACCTTGGTAACCTGCGACGTTTTCGATGAAGTCAACGACTATGAAGGTATTGGAGAGGCAAATATCCCGCTGCTGCTCAAACGAAACATCTGCGTAGCTCTATGCCTTGTTAGGTTAGAGAGTAAACGCTCTCGAGTCCTGCTGACCAACTTCAGCAATGAGTTTTAGCACGACCCTAGAGGCACCACTGTCGCTTTCTTCAGTGAAATCGCCGACTTTTCTGATGTCAGCGCATTGGATACAACTTCACCACATGCAAAATCTTGTGCTGACCTGGGCCGCCGCATTCACGTTAATCCAGGCTTGCCAAATTTACGAAAACAGCGGCTGCTGAACCTTGTGACGGAATTTTCGGACTGCTTCTCCACAGCATCTAAAGTTCAACGTATTACCGTTACAAAACATTGCAATGTTACCGAGGAGTCAGCGCGGCCTCTTCGCCAACATCTATACCGTGTGTCCCCGAAGGAAAGAGAGGTGATTAAGCATCAAGTACAAGAAATGCTAAATGATGACGTCATTCAACACTCGACCAGTCCGTAGGCGTCACCTGTTGTCCTAGTAAAGAGAAAAGACAACACACCACGCTTCTGCGTCGACTACCGACGGCTTAACAAAGTTACGAAACGCGACGTTTACCCCTTGCCGCGAATTGATGACGCCCTAGACCGTCTACGCCATGCCCAGTTCTTTACATCATTAGATCTCAGTCAGGGTACTGGCAAATTGAAGTTGACGAGGGCGACCGTGAAAAAAGCGAATTCGTGACTCCCGACGGGCTTTACGAATTTAAAGTGCTGCCTTTCGGCCTCTGTTCCGCTCCCGCCGCATTTCAACGCATGATGGACACCATACTTTCTGGACAAAAGTCGCAGACGTATATTGTATACTTGGATGATGTCGTTGTGTTTTGAGGCACGTTTGACGAACATCTTTCAAGGCTAAAAAGCGTCCTCACTGCGATAGGGAGAGCAAACCTTACTATCAAGCCCGAAAAGTGCTACTTTGGGTATCAGGAACTCAAGTTTCTCGGCCACGTGGTGAGCCCGGAGGGTGTTTGACCAGATCCGGAGAAGTTGGCTGCCGTTGCTGATTTCCCTCGTCCTGGAGACAAGAAGGCTCTTCAGCGATTCCTCGGACTCTGTGCCTACTACCGCCATTTTGTCGAAGGATTTTCAAAAATTGCGGAACCTCTTACAAGACTGACACGGCCAGATGTACCCTTCGTATGGATGTAAGAGCAACAACAAGCCTTCGTAGAGCTACGCAATCAACTGCAGACAGCTCCAGTGCTGGCACATTTTGACGATACTGCCGACACTGAGATTCACACGGACGCCAGCAACGTAGGAATTGGAGCCATTCTTGTTCAATGGCAGGACGGCGCAGAGCGTGTGATCGCTTACGTGAGCCGTAGTCTCACAAAAGCAGAGGCTAACTACTCTACCACCGAAAAAGAGGGCCTAGCAGTCGTTTGGGCCATTAGCAAGTTTCGACCCTACCTATACGGCCGGCCATTTCGAGCTTTCAGTGACCACCATTCGCTCTGCTGGCTTGCCAATCTACGGGATCCATCAGGCCGCCTCGCCCGCTGGAGCCTCCGCCTTCAAGAGTACAACATAACGGTGGTCTACCGATCAGGACATAAGCACACAGATGCTGGCTGCCTGTCTCGTGTTCCCATTCCCCCGACATCATCTGACACTGAACACGATTTACCGTTTCTTGGCATCGTCGATGTGGTACGGATGGCTGACCTTCAACGTGAGGACACTGAGCTACTACCTGTCATCCAGTATCTTCAAGGAGAAGACGCTATCGTCCCACGCCGGCTCTCACGTGGATTAACATCGTATCGCCTGCGGAACGATGTTCTCTACAAGAGAAATCTTGAGAGCAGCCAGGAAACTTTTCTTCTCGCCGTTCCAATGGCACTGCGTGAGGAAGTTTTGCAGGCGTGCCACGACGATCCTTCTGCCGTTCACTTAGGCTTTCCTAGGACATTAGCACGCATCCGACAAAGTACTACTGGCCACAGCTGTATTCGTCCGTTCAGCGCAATGTCCGCAACTGCCATGACTGTCAGAGGCGTAAAGTTCCACCCACAAAGCCCGCCGGCTTCCTCCAACCTGTAGATCCACCTCGAGCACCATTTCAGCAAATGGGAATGGATCTTCTTGGACCATTCCCTACGTCATCCTCAGAAAATAAGTGGATAATCGTCGCAACCGACTATCTGACTCGCTATGCAGAAACCAAAGCTGTGCATAGTGGAACTGCAGTTGAAGTCGCCAGATTCTTCGTCCACGACATTGTTTTGCGTCATCGTGCACCTGCCGTTCTCATAACCGATCGCGGAGCATTTATTTACGGCAGAGTTAATGCGACAAGTCACCAAGCTGACGCACACTAACCACCAGAAAACAACAGCTTATCATCCCCAAACGAACGGCTTGACGGAGAGGTTAAACAAAACAATTACGGACATGCTATCTATGTATGTTGATGAGCAGCACAAAACGTGGGATGAAATTTTGCCGTACGTCACGTTTGCTTATAACACCGCTGTACAGGAGACCACAGACCTAACACCATTCGATCTTGTTTATGGCCGTCGCGTCACAACACCGTTAGACGCTATGCTCCCCGTAGACCAGGACACCAGCGGAAATGTCAGCGTTGAGGACTTCGTTGAGAAAGCCGAGGAAGCCCGCAAGCTTGCACGGAATCGCATTCGCACGCAGCAAGATGTCGACGCTCGCCGTTACAACCAAGGCCGAAGGAACGTCCACTATCAACCAGGTGACTATGTATGGGTGTGGACACTAGTTCGACATCGTTGGCTTTCGGAGAAGCTAATGGGACGCTACTTTGGCCCTTACGAAGCTGTGCGCTGCCTCAGTGACGTGAATTACGAGGTAATTTCTCAAAGCTTGGATACCAGTTTAAACCGAAAACGTCCACGTCTAAAAGTAGTCCAAGTAGTACGGATGAAGCCGTACCACCCCCGCGAGTTATAAACTGTTCAAACTTTTTTATTGTCCACAACAGCGCGGGCTTATGTGTTTTTTTGTTGATGTGGCCATCTTTTTTTTTGACCATCTCTCGCATCTTAGTCAATCGACCGGGACGGTCGCTCTTGAAAGGGGGGAATTGACGCAAGGTAGGCTGGCAACTATAGTGGCCAACCTCTGAGGAGGATGACGAAGTAGTTCTGTGGGCGCGTGCTCTGGTGTTCGTGCTTTTGGCCTTTGGTCAAGAAAGCAAATGCACTGAATTTGGGCCTGCATTCCTGTCCATTTGTGACCATATGTGAATATTGAAGTAGGAGTGTCGGTCGTCAGCGCCATCTATTCCTGCTCACGGCTGGTTATTTTTTCACCCACTTTTCCTCCTTTTTATTTACATTCCATTTGTTCTAGTAACTTCCCCTATACATTCTTGGGCATTACTGTCTGTTAGATCTCATTAATATTGTGTCAAAACACGGAAAAACGAACCCTTAGGCATACACCTTTTTCCCTTATTCATTAACGATGGTCTCGTACTGGCAGCCTTGGAGTCATTAGGTTGTATACGAGGGACTATTGGCCAGCTGCCCACTCGTAATAAGTTTACGTGCTACGTGAAGCTACACATGCGCATAAAGGGGTGTTTCACACTCGCCGCTTGGCTTATAGATGGCGCTGACCGACACTCCTACTTCAAAATTGACATATAAACCCCAAAAAAGTGGATGGAGGGAAGGCCGCTGTGATAGCTCAGTTTTTAGAGCATCGAACGCTTTATTCGACGGTCGTAGGTTCGATTCCTGCTCACGGCTGGTTATTTTTTCATTCGCTTTTCTTTCTTCCTATTTACATTCCATATGTTCAAATAACTTCCCCTGTACATTTCTTGGCATTACTGTCTGTTAGATCTCATTAACATTGAGTCAAAACACGAAAAAACGAGCCATTCGGTATACACTTCTTTCCCTTATTTATTAACGAGGGTCTCGTACTGGCAGACTTGGTGTCATTAGGTTGTATACGAGGGACTAATGGTCAGCTGCCCACTTGTAGTATGTTCACGTGCTACGTGATACCACACATGCGCATAAAAGGGTGTTTCGCACTCGCCGCTTGGCTTATAGATGGCGCTGACCGACACTCCTACTTCAAAATTCACATATAAGCCCCAAAAAAGTGGATGGAGGGAAGGCCGCTGTGATAGCTCAGTTTTTAGAGCATCGAACGCTTTATTCGAAGGTCGTAGGTTCGATTCCTGCTCACGGCTGGTTATTTTTTCATTCGCTTTTCTTTCTTCCTATTTACATTCCATATGTTCAAATAACTTCCCCTGTACATTTCTTGGCATTACTGTCTGTTAGATCTCATTAACATTGAGTCAAAACACGAAAAAACGAGCCCTTCGGTATACACTTCTTTCCCTTATTTATTAACGAGGGTCTCGTACTGGCAGACTTGGTGTCATTAGGTTGTATACGAGGGACTAATGGTCAGCTGCCCACTTGTAGTATGTTCACGTGCTACGTGATACCACACATGCGCATAAAAGGGTGTTTCGCACTCGCCGCTTGGCTTATAGATGGCGCTGACCGACACTCCTACTTAAAAATTCACATATAAACCCCAAAAAAGTGGATGGAGGGAAGGCCGCTGTGATAGCTCAGTTTTTAGAGCATCGAACGCTTTATTCGAAGGTCGTAGGTTCGATTCCTGCTCACGGCTGGTTATTTTTTCATTCACTTTTCTTTCTTCTTATTTACATTTCATATGTTCAAATAACTTCCCCTGTACATTTCTTGGCATTACTGTCTGTTAGATCTCATTAACATTGAGTCAAAACACGAAAAAACGAGCCCTTCGGTATACACTTCTTTCCCTTATTTATTAACGAGGGTCTCGTACTGGCAGACATGGTGTCATTAGGTTGTATACGAGGGACTAATGGTCAGCTGCCCACTTGTAGTATGTTCACGTGCTACGTGATACCACACATGCGCATAAAAGGGTGTTTCGCACTCGCCGCTTGGCTTATAGATGGCGCTGACCGACACTCCTACTTCAAAATTCACATATAAGCCCCAAAAAAGTGGATGGAGGGAAGGCCGCTGTGATAGCTCAGTGGTTAGAGCATCGAACGTTTTATTCGAAGGTCGTAGGTTCGATTTCTGCTCACGGCTGGTTATTTTTTCACCCACTTTTCTTTCTTCTTATTTAGATTCCATTTGTTCTAACAACTTCCCCTATACATTCGTTGGCCTTACTGTCTGTTAGATCTCTTTAATATTGTGGCAAAACACGAAAAAACGAGACCTTAGGTATACACTTCTTTCCCTTATCTCAATATATATATGTATATATACATATATATACATATATATATATATATATATATGTATATATAAATATATATATATGTATATATATATGTATATATATATATAAATATATATATATATATATATATATATATATATATATATATATATATATATATATATATATATATATATATTTCACTACGTGGTATGCTAAATTGCTATCTTCATTGGTAGCATACACCACTAGCCAATCCCAAGATCACGTGAGGCACCGTGGGATTTTTCATCACGTCCCGTTTACGAATAAATGATTGCAATGGTTGAACTGCGCAATATCACTACCTTGTGGAAAAAGAAACTAAGTACAGAAGGCGTTGGGGTGTAGTGTGAGCTTGAGTGCGCGAACACGAAATACCGTAGCCTGCCTATCCCAAAGTCTCTGACCTACAGTAAGCTGAATCGAAACATCTTTTTCGCCCATGTAGATACAGCCGCAACAGATGTCTCATAAGGTTTTCTCACGTTGTCGCAGGGATGACGTGACCGTGGTAGTTATTATTACGTGCGTGTTGACGGTGCGCAGCCTGTCAACCTGCAAGGCAATGCCTGCAAGTGCCTGGGATCCAAAAAACAGCATGATGTCATCGATGGTAAGTGAGCCTCTGTCCTGGGCACTGTCTGTCCCCTTCCCCCCATAAGCTTGAAGTATTCTTTTGAGAACAACATCAAAAATAGGATTAATAGGCCTAAAAAAGTTTGCCAATCATCAGAAACCAACGACGCACTCATGAAAAGCATATAGAAAGGGAGGAAGAGCTGCCATAACACTAAAAACGTCAGCTATTTCAAGTTAGTTGTATCATTGTGTTTGTTTCTTTGTGCGTGTAAAAAGCAATAGTAATTTTTATTTGCTTCTAGCAGTCTTGGTGTAGTTTAGCGCTCAGTCTTTCATAAGTGAAGATTTGAAAGGTTGCTGTTTTTATTGCAAAAGATAATACAAGATATCAAATATACCCACTCGTGGAGTGTGTTAGCTGTGGTCAGAGTAGCACTGTATTCATTGTTGACTTGTATAAAAGAGTTGTGTGCTTCAGCTGTGTGTGTCTCCTTGTTTTATATGATGGACTTTTGTGTGACAGCTATAGATGAAGGGTGTTCTGTTCCCACTAACAACAATAACAACAAAAAACAGATTGACCTATTTCACCTGTTGCTGATGCTTTCTTTATCATGTTGTCTTGTGACACTCATCGATGTATCGAATACCCTACGCCCAACCAGCAGTACCTGAAAAATAGTAATTATTTAGTGGTGCGTTCCGTTTGTTATCGTTAGCAGTAGCAGTTGATGTTTTAATGTCATACGTGTATCCGTAATCAGCGCATGCAGCAGCAACCATTGCTCAATGTCTACAAAAAGCATGGATTTATAATCTTAAATGTTATTCAACCGAGAAGCCACAGCCTCAAGAGCCGCTTCCACGCACAGACATGGAAGTATAGTGCGGTGATATGCCGTTTACTTGTTGACATTTTAGGAACTGCAACTGTAGTGCGAATATACGAAGAATAAACTGATATTTCTGCTGCGTTCTTTCATAATTTTGAATAAAGAATTATTGAATTCCAAAGGTATCATAGCTGACATATTTTGTAGTTCAAATATTGCATTCAGCTCTTGTGTAAAGCTGTAAATCACTAAGAGCCAGTACTAAAGTGTCCTTTATTGGAAGTTAAAAAAAATTGTGAAATGAATTTAGAAGATCAGTTTTCTGAAGGGGTTACGAAACTTTGCTTCTTTGGTAGCTTTTTGCCTATGGCACAGCGTGATGATTGAATAAATTTCAGTTTAAGCCACAGGCACGTACGGTATTTTTGCGATGACGCCCACATATTGTTTTTCGGGAGGCAATTTTATGAAATCCTTTGTCACGTGTAATGTTCCTTGTAAAGGTGTGCTCGAAAATCACAATTAACCAACGATGACTTCATGACGACCACCTGAAATAACCGCAGTTAAAATGATTCGACTTTCTATCATAACCACGTTTAGAATCAAGAAAAAGAGGGCTTTAAAAGCGGTCTCAGTTGGAATAACTGTATATGCTTCTGACGCAGACACAGCATTCTTTCAAGCATGCCGCGACGTAAAAGCTTGTGCAAAGGACTCACAAATTGTGCACATTCTCTGTTACAGAAGAATACGATCCCCATGAAGACCACATCGTTCGCTACCAACGCAAAAATAGTTGCTTTCGTATTCCAGATGGGCGTGTTGAATTACCATATGCCCGTAAGGTTTGTGAAGCCGGAGTACGCGGCGTATCAACGTTGTACCCGTTTTGCCATAGGCAGCATGCCAGAGGTAAGGGTGTGCTACTTAGCATACGGTTTCTGTAAGTCACTGGTGTGGGTGAACCTGCACGAGAAAATTTGATTTGCGCACCGTAATGTGTATGTACAAAAGTGTAGCAAATGCAAGGCGCCGGAAGACTTATCGTTTAAGTCTAGTATTTCGATACACATTGGCTTCCACTGCAAGTTAGCAACCCTAACACTTGTTGCTCATTCTTGTGTCCGCATAGTACAGTGCCCGCACCAAATTTTCGTCATACTCTCGACAATGTTGATCGCCATGTGGGGTTTAACGTCCCTAAACCACCGTATGATTATGAGAGGTGCCGTAGTGGAGGACTCCGGAAATTTCGACCACCTGGGGTTCTTTAACGTGCACGCAAATCTGAACGTACGGGCCTACAGCATTTTCTCCTCCGCCAAAATTCAGCCGCCGCTGCCGGGATTCAAACCCGCGACCTGCGGGTCAGCAGTCGAGTACCTTAGCCACTAGACCACCACGGCGGGGCGACTCTTGACAATGTAAAAGCATACATGTGAGAAGTATGCGTGTATACATGAGAAGTATACATATAAAGTATACATGTGTATACACGTATACAAGTATACATGATAAGTATACATATAAAGTATACATGTGTATACATGTGCCGGAACAGTTATTGGCCACGCACACCCATGCATGTAAAACATTTACAGGCGGCACTGCCATATTTTTGGAAGTACAGATAACCTATTTTGTGTTCTTTATTTTACCGCAATCGTAAAAAGCCTTTTGTGGATTGTTGGCGTTAGTGTCGTCTTGCTTTCTTTTGATTTATCCATGTGGTTTCGCAGTATATTCTTTCTTAAGGCTTCGTTACCAACTCAACTATCTGCTGGTAATTGTGCCCCGTGATTCGAAGCCTTCCTATATTATCCATATTCATACCTTTGCCTTACTCGTTCTTACGTTCGAGTACTCATCGACTGGTGTTTACTTTACTTTTGTTTTTCACACTAGCACTAGGCGAAGGAACACTGACAAGTAACATTGGTAGGAAACTAAATCATGTACCTATGACGCTAATATAGTCACACAGGACGATGTCAAACTTGTATTCCATGCAGTCACATCATCACATATAAGTGCATCTGCGTAGGCAACACTCGAGTGCTTCGTAAATGTGAATACCTGCGATGTGCTCTAACATGACGAAGAAGCCCCGAAAACAAAAGACGAGGCCTTCTGTAAGGTGGCTAATACTGGCAAGATGGAGTTGTTTTGAGTATGTAATCACAGAGCTCTTTCAAAAAGGGTCTTAATGTTGTGCTGGTACGCATACACTGTCTAATATTGTGCTTGCGTATACACCAATGTTACGTGTGCACAATCACCGTAATAATAGGGTTCAGAACAACTGTCCTAAAGATCGATCAACAAAACTGCTAAGAGTGGCACCTTACCGATTACGTAACATTTCATATACCCTATACAGAAAGAAAGGAACAGATATAAAAAACATTTACTCTAAATATGGTGGCTACCTGCCTCACTGCAGTCCACCCTTGTATGAGAAGTTTTCGATCCTGAACTAATACTGAAGTGGAACAATGAAGCATGTATGCAAATAACCTTGTCTACATGATTCTGTGCACGCCTTGTCATAAGCAGCACTTATGTAGCTAACACCAAAAAGCTATCAATGTCCCAATCCAGCAATTCTGCGTGTCATCGCTCTTGTGAGTAAACTTTACAATTGCACTATTACCGTACTCTCGAAGTTGTTGTATAGAAAAAAAGCAATGCTTACGACGCTTTTGTTGTTGACATATCGAAGATGGTAAAACTGGCACCATAGTACTTAACATTAGTACTTATGCTCGGAAGATAGTCAGTATTTTTTTAACTGTTCGAGTGCAGCGTCAGCATGTTCACTGCGCTGCTGTTACCACGCCAACAAACAGTCATGTTTCGTGTTGAGATGAGTCCTTTCATCGACGCGGCATCTCACAATTTTCATTTCAAAGGAGGGACATGGCTTCTGTACAAGCTTTGAGAGTGGACGATGAAGGCTAAGAGGATGACATCGGTGGTTGATTGAACAAAACGTTAATGCCTTTCCGGTTTGTCCCATGATTGCGACAAGCTCAGCACTCATGCAAGTACAGGGGGATGAATTATTTCTAGGCCACTATCCCATGTATTTTTATGAGAGCATGGCATGGGAGCTTTTCACCCCCCCCCCCATCCATCCATTGGCAGTGCTGTCACAAGTAATGCTCGCTTATAATTTAGAAGGCAAGTTATGAGGTGCGACTTCCTGCGGATTATCAAGTTTAGACTGGGCTATAGAGATTTCCTAATTGTACTCTAGAAGAAAATTCGGTGTTATTTTCTATGGAAGCTTCAACGTACGGGGCTTCAATCATCACCCGAGAGATGGGTAGCACATGGATTTGTCTAATCTTCGTTCTTTAATCTTGTCGTTCCAGCGTGTGGCCTTCAGCCACTTTGTCTCAAAAGGAAGTTCAGAAATTGGTCAGCGGTCTCTCTTCATCACCTTCACATATTTAGGCTCATCATTTCAAATAGGATGATGAAGTTGACAATGGTCCACTGTTTTGTCCAAAAAAAATATGCCTATGGCAACAAATAAAGTTGCAAGTGTGTTAAAAGGCAAGAACACAGCATTTAGACAAATCCTTGCACCACCTATCGTTCATGGGGGCTGAGCGATCATAGTGCCAGAGTTTCAGTGAGTATTGCAGGAAACTAAATGGTCTAGACAGACGTTAATACGGGGTTTGTTGTGAGCGCGACGACCAGCTTAGTGAGTTTGAAGGGTTATTCAGGAGGCCGTTGGGAGATTTGTGAAAGAGTGACGAGTCAGGCAATGTTATCGGCATTGGTCATGAAGCATGCAATATCTGTTGCAGCAATAATTATGAGGCCCTTCGTTTTTTTCGCATAAATATACATAACAATGCAATTGACAAAAAAAAACATGCACCAATGGAAAAACTGTTCAAGCATTGATGATGCAACTAGGTTTTTTTTGTTTTCAGCATGAAACTGTTTATCAGCATGAAAGCGTGGTCCTTCGTTTCGCTAATGAGCAGTTACGTGTTAGAATTTTTGCGCCGTTTCAGCACGTGACACCTCGTCGTTTTGGTAGTGAAACTTCGACATGCAGCAGCTTCGAAGGGTCTTACACTGCCAGGGCAGCAGCAGCGACTGACAAAACTGTTTAGGCGCCACATAAAAGCTACAACGTCTACAGGCGAATATCATGAAATACATGCATCAGTGGAGTGAGAACCATGTAAGAAAAAATTGGAACGCCTATCTACGTTCAGGGTTCAATCTAGGAATTCTGTCTTTCGTGTTGGTGAAGCACGTTGTGGTACACTTAGGCACAGGCATAGCTTCCTGTGTAATCAGGTGAGGGCACCTGATGGCGTTTCTGTTCTCAGATGATGACATTTTAAGCTAGCTTATATGGATCATCCGGGTTTATCATGTACTTATGAATGCCATCTTTGCGCGGGATTTAACAGACGATGCTAACTACTTCAGTTGCCAAAAATGTTTATTCATGAGCATGGTCACTAGTCATCGGGATGGCGATGCGCCACAATGCGTGAACGTTGGCGCATCCGCGTTAACCGGTGCAATAGCTGCCATAAAAATACAGGCACTGTGCAATCTAACCTATATTATTGAACAACAAAGCACCAACTAGCAGTGGGACGACATGATTCCGTTTTGTATTCTACCGACTTTTCTATTTGAGGGACAACCATGTTCTTTTATTTTTCGCGCGTAGTAGATTTCAGTTTTATAGCAGCAGTTACTATATAAGATATAAACAAATAGGTAGATTTGACGTGCTATTACGTTCACTGCCATAAAGGGAGTCATACGAAGCATACCGTGCCCCTAACAAAAAATTATCTGTGATAATCTGCGCAAATGAGCACGTCATTTTTTGATTTACACGTCTTTTTCATCCGTTTCAGTCATGCGAAGGCAGTACCACAGAACTACAAAATGAGAAGGTAATGGCTGGCATTAATACAGCTGTCAACACAACTTTTTTCATTACCTTTGATTCGCTGGACACAATGAAGGAAAAGGTACGACTTCTCATTATTTCGATAATACTGCTTGCCTCGCTAACTTTAGTTTGGCTTGAGGTGGCATCCTCATAGGTTTCTCTGTTTTATAAATAAAGATGACTGCAGGTAAGGTAATTTTTAAAGTTACATTTGATTTCCTTGACTATGCGTGACAAGTGCATAGATTGGAAAGTATCAAAAATTCATCTGATCACCGATGCATAGAATCATCGTTTCGCTCTAAAGATGTGGGCTCGTTTAGCATAAATCATTTCAAAGGGGAAACTAACAACAGAAAACAAACCTATAGAGGATGTTTTCAGGCTGATACACGTCACAAAAGAAACGCGAATGCCCAGTGGCAGACATTGTTACAATATTATATAGAGTTATACACGGAAGGACTGTGGTTTGAGTATGAGATGTGTCGTAGTGTGGCTCTCAGGAAATTTAGACCAACTGGTGGTCTTTAATTGCACTGAAATTACGCTATACACGAGTCTCTAAGAGTGCTACAGTTCATATTTACCACTGAAAGAAAATATTTCAAGGAAATACCTTCATCGAAAATTTTATATCTCAGCATGACTGTTCGCTCAAGCCCAATGATAAATTATACGCTAGTGTCACCGTAGGAATGAATAAATGCAAGCGATAGGAACAAATTGTATTGTTCATATACACAAAGCGAGAGATTACCTTTATAATAGTAATCGCGATATTTATGTCACCATTATAATAAAAGATACATGAGTTAAAATCAGAAAGACAACCAGAAACCGCTAATACCCTTTTTATGGCTGTGAGATGTCACGTTGATTGTCACGATAAGTTAAACGCACTGAACTGGTTTGGCACAACAATAAACTTCAACCCAGAAAATGTACCTGTGGTACTCTTGTGAAATAAATGTCCACACGCAAATGAAAGATAGAGAAGATGTGATTTATTTCATGGTCAGGGATGAAAGCACAGTGGACAAATTCATTCTGCTTGTGTACAAAGTTTGCCCTACCACTCACAGCCTTGTAAATAATCATGACGCACCTTTTTTCTCCTAAACAGCACTTAAATATAATAAAACAAAGCCTACAAAGATGAAGTTGGCTCTCCCCATTGGGCTCGAAGAATGAGAATGTGTCTAAGTACATCGCCCAGTTGATGATTTTGAATTACTGTCGAAGCACATTTTCTTACCTCAAAATCAGTGCCTCTAAGAACAAAAAGAGATGATGTTGGGTGTGATGGAACTAGCTAGGTGATTCAGAGATTAAGATATCTACTCTATATCAGTGTAAGTGTCCATATTTCTGAATTGCTATGCTTGGCAGTAATGAACTCATCGTGTCTGAATGATTGCTGAGTCATTTGTTTTTCAAGCAATTATTGAGCTCTTCTTAATCTTCTTTTGCAGGCTCATTTAGTTATGAGTAGCAAGGACAGAAAGCACAAATTCACTTGGTTTCTCTTCAATGTGCACTTGACGGATATCACCAATGTTTGCTTCACACCAAAGCCAGGAGTAGCTCCCAGTACGGAGATGCAACGCTTGAAAAAATTCAGAGAGTTCTACTACGCAGAGAGCCAGAAGTACATAGCTGGATGAACAAGCGAAACGGTGGCCACCGATTATTTGCGTGAAACATGCAGCCCGAGTTGTTTGTTTTTTCTTTTTTCATGGGGAGGGGGGGTCGCATGAATCCATTCTCATTCTCACAAAGAGAATCATACAATGGCGTTGTAGGCGGGTCTCTGAGATAGTTTGGTTACGTTAATTAAAATAGTTGCCACACAGCCTAAGCAGCTGTTGAGTGCACTGTCTGTGATAGCTGGAGACATATCTCATCTTTGTGGTTTAGAGGATATGTATGTGTACGCCTCTTCGTGGTGCAGCACTGCTGCACAGTATCGAAGGAGCAAGTAATATACGAAGGCATCTGGCAAAGTGTTATCTGTATGTGCATTTCATACACATGAAGCAATGTATCGGGCGCCTCAAATAAAAGATACTTATGCGTCAACATGACAGAACGATTAGGTTTAAGGGTGGGCTGTTTCCCCCTTTATAGTGAATACTGCAGTCATAGAGATAAAAGTGCAAAAGATGTCATTTATGTTTCGGGAAGAGTCCTTTAGCGGCGAACGGCAATTTATCACAACCTACGCCGACGTTCTGCAGTGGTACAGAACGAGCAGACGCCTCTACCCACCACCTCACCGAGACCTACAATGCAGAGAAGCAGCCACACTACGGCAGCTGCAAGTACAAGCAATATAGACCCCCGTCTGGGCAAAGCACGTTTGCCCGGAGGTTTACACCACTGATGTATGCCAACACTGCAAGAAGGCGCGAGCCACCCAGAGACACCTCCTTTAGGACTGTGCACCACCGCCGGGTAACCAAGAAGTAATGCCAACTGCCATAAGCAGCAAAATTATCAGCCGAGAGCCAGGCAATCAAAGAGACGTGGTCCAGCACGTGCTTAGCATCCTGGAACGCCAGCGGCCGAAAGCAGCGCCCCCACGGATTTGACGCGAGTAGGTTGCTGCTCCGGGACGTCCGAGCACGCTAGTGTCTCGCTTTAATCCCCCTACCCCTTCCCCCTTTATGCCGGATCGTCAATAAAGTTGTTCCACTCACTAGCGGCGAACGGCAATGGGTTTGGCACATCCGAATTCGTGGAGCAGAGTTACACAGAAACGCTTGGTCCTTGTTGACGAAAACATGCTAGCTATCCTTCGCGTACAGCCGACATTGTGTTTCTTTCATATTTTGTTATTAAAAAGAAAGTATACGTCTTTGCCGCGGTTCACCAAAACATAACTAACATATTTTAGTCACTGATTTGACGAGAATAAAATGAACGCTATCAACTCTAAAAGAGACATTTTGATAGAAAAACAATTGGCCCTGTGTCGGCACGTTTCACTGCAAATGTCGTCGAAAGACGATAGTTTTGCGCCTGCAGAGAGTGAACGAAACGTTTATTTGATGCTCTGCGCTAGAAAATTAGGGAATTCTGTTCTAGAGGCGCCACGTTAGAGTGTCTTTCTCCGTGCAGCGAAGGCAAACGAGCGCACCGAGGCACGTTAGACACGAGCGCTATATGGCAGGTATCTTCGAAAACGAAGGAAGGCGTGCACGCCTGTCTCAAAGGCGATAAGGTGTAGAACGTATAGCGACGGGCAGGTGCCACCACTATGTCGTCTTAGCGAAGCGTTGAAAACACTTGCCTTTTTGAGCATAGCGTTGCATATTCAGCGCAGCGTGATAAACGCTACGGTCTTTAGAATTGTTTATGTATGCCTTCCTTAGTATTAAGACACACATAAGAATATTAACTTGTTGTTATAGTGCCTCGCATATGCGCAATAATTGATTTTTAATTGACAATCTCACAAGTATGAACGCTTAAACTTGAGCAATATTGGTTGGTACTGTGGATGGGGTTGCCCGTTTATGGTATCGTTACGCTGGTGAGACAGACAGACAGACAGACAGACAGACAGACAGACAGACAGACAGACCAAAAACTTTTAAATTAAAAACCGGACCGGGAACAAAATCTACGACTCCTCGGGCAGCGATGGTAAGCGCGCGACGCTCTGCTAACTAGGGTATCGCAACAAGTCAAGGGCATCCTACGAACGCGCCTTGTATCGCTCAGACGTTCCTTCGCGCAAAGTTCTGTCTGGTAGTGGAACGGGGTGGTGCTGTCGCCTGTATATGAGTGATGATAAGAAGTAATGTGCCATACACCTAATGGGGTCAATAGAGACCATTCGTGCACGACGCAGTTAAAACATGGCTCCCTAGAATGCGTGCCGGCAAGCAATCATGCGATCGTTTAAGCATGGCGATAGCAGCGAAGAACCCCCGACGCACTGGCGTTGGGGGCTCTCTTTCGGCGCAGTTATGGCCCTTGCCTTTTTCTTCTAAGCTTGTTACGGCTCGTTCTCGAAGTAGTGCAACGTTCACGTGCACCGACTGTGTTTCACCACCATTTACTTCGAGGGCGATAGCGCAGACCAATAAAGGTCCTGCAGTAAGCGGTGCAGAAAGGCAATGAAGTCGACGGGAGAATAGCGTACCTTGGTGGAGCGAGACAGGGGCCCGCAGGACGTCGAAAGTATGCGTGTGTTCGCGGCGCAAGCTATGAACCTCTGTGTCCCCTAATCCTGTGGCGCATTGGGCTAGTGTGTGCATGAGCACAGGCGTAGAATACACAATTACTCGAGAGTGCTCATTATTACCCAACACATGTGATTAGATTGCTAAAACAAGTGATTGGTGAAGGTGAAAAAACCGTAGACACCACGCCTATCCAAGTGAATTTTAAAATACGCACACAAAAAAGAACGACGTTTTGGCCTCAACCAGGGAGCCTCTTCACGAGTAGAATGCGAACATGTGAGCGAGAAGATAGCGTCATATAGGCTTTAATATATCACGCAGGCAGTGCGCATACACTGATGCTGTTAACTGTCATCGTTCCTCCTGTACAGTACTGCATGCCGAGCAGTGCAGAGGCCGCTGGCTTATGCAGAATTACATGGCGCTACGCGCGAATATTTTAGAGCATGCTCGTGCATATATGAAAAATAAGCAAATAATAACACATTAGTTAGAATTAGTAAGAAGGAAACCGGGCAGGGTGATTGCATGCAAATTTTTCAAGGCTGTAGATCCACCGGCTAACAAACAATGTCCTAATCCTAACCCTAAATCATTGTTCTTGTTGAGAGTGCGTGCGGTTGTCTGTATTATGAATAACCCATGATAAATGTCATCGCGAGTTTTTTTTTCTTTTTAACAAGAACACCTGTCTTCTCCCCGTCGTTTAAGTGTCTCCCTGAATCACGGTCTGAGAAGACACCGATATAAATATTTGCCGGCTTCACGCCATCGTTGTGCTGCTTGAGAAGCCTTTAAAAGCAACCATTCTTATCAATATACACGTTGTGAGAATCCTGGTGCGCGAGAACGTACACAGCACCAGGGAACTTTGGGTAATTTGTCCTTCCCACGGACGAGTCATTGTCACTGTTTCTGACCTGGAACATGTGTCACATTGTCTTTGTAGGAACGTAGAACGTGGCTGAAGGCTGAGGTAATAAAAGGATATAGGGTATTCTCGCGCACTCTCCATCAAAGGCAGCACAGGGCATGTGCGGACGTGCCATTCGCCAGTCGACGGCGTTCAAGAATTTGAGATAGCCACAGGCTCACAATTCATGCCAAACCAAGCTTACGTCGGGGGCGTATAGTCTTCCTGCCGTGTGCAGCTTTTCTGCGCGCGTCGTAAAAGTGCCTACGGCTTGTCACTTTCACCATGCATAATTCCGACCAGACGGGCATCCATCAAACTTTAAACTTCAGCAGAAGTGATGGATCATGCTTCAGCCACGAGGTGTTTGTTTCCAGCAGAATAATGCGTGCTTGCACGAAAATGTCACTTAAGCTTATAGGGCGAAGCAACGGATGTGATAAACAATTTAGGACGTCACACGATGAACGGGAAACAGCTCGATACTTGCGGAGCTTTGCTCAAGTGAAAAGAACACACACACACACACACACACACACACACACACACACACACACACACACACACACACACACGCACGCACGCACGCACGCACGCGCGCACACACACACACACACGCACGCACGCACGCGCGCGCGCACGCACACACACACACACACACGCACGCACGCACGCACACGCGCGCACACACACACACACGCACGCACGCACGCGCGCACACACACACACACACGCACGCACGCACGCGCGCGCGCACGCACACACACACACACACACACGCACGCACGCACACGCGCACACACACACACACACACACACACACACACACACACACACACACACACACACACGCACGCACGCACGCACACGCGCGCACACACACACACACGCACGCACGCACGCGCGCACACACACACACACACGCACGCACGCACGCGCGCGCGCACGCACACACACACACACACACGCACGCACGCACGCACACGCGCGCACACACACACACACGCACGCACGCACGCGCGCACACACACACACACGCACGCACGCACGCGCGCGCGCACGCACACACACACACACACACACGCACGCACGCACGCACACGCGCGCACACACACACACACGCACGCACGCACGCGCGCACACACACACACACACGCACGCACGCACGCGCGCGCGCACGCACACACACACACACACACACGCACGCACGCACGCGCGCGCGCGCACACACACACACACGCACGCACGCACGCGCGCACACACACACACACGCACGCACGCACGCGCGCGCGCACGCACACACACACACACACACACGCACGCACGCACACGCGCGCACACACACACACACGCACGCACGCACGCGCGCACACACACACACACACGCACGCACGCACGCGCGCGCGCACGCACACACACACACACACACACGCACGCACGCACGCGCGCGCGCGCGCGCGCGCGCAGGACAGTGATTTATTTGCCATCACAGCTCAACTCCCACACCCCGCTGGTCAAAAATTATGTTTAAAGCTAGAGTGTAGGTATACAAAAGACAGATACGAAGGACCGCAAATATCTCTCTCCAGACGCAAGACGACAGTCTTGCAACTGGAGAGAGTGAACAAAACGGTCTTTTGATGTTCTGCGCAAGAAAATCGGTGAATGGTTTTCTGGAAGCGCTGTGTTAGAGTACTTCGAGCGTGCAGCGCAGGCGAACGAGTGCATATAGCCACGTCACGCGTGAGACATGAGCGCTATCTGGCAGTTATCTTGAAAAACGGGGTGCGCGCCGTGCGAGCTCGTCTTTGAGAAGGCGTAGCACGCAATGCGACGGGTAGCAGCCACCACCGTGACGTCTCAGCAAAACGTTGGAAACACTTGCCGTTTTGTGCAAGCGTTGCATGGCTAGCACAGAGTTATAAAGGCTACTATCGCTAAAATTTCTTATGTATGCCTTTTTTAGTAAAGAATACACATACATAATGTTGACTGTTGTAATGGTGCCTCAGATATGCGAAATAATTGCTTTTTAATTGACAATCGCAAAAGTATGGACGCTATACCTTCAGCAATATTGGTGGGCGCTGCCAGCTGGGTCGGCCATTTAGAGTATTGTTTGGTCAGTGTGGTTCCGTTTAGGGTACCGATAAAGGTGGACAAACAGGCAATTGTACAGAGAGACAGACATATCAAATTTTTTGCGTTGAAGGTCCCGAAGAAAGACTATCGTCTTTGAAACTAACAACTATCGCATTTGTAATTTCACCGTTTTTTTTTTGGTTGCTGCGAGCGTCTACGGCACCGGAACCTCCTTGTTGAGCACTGCGGATCGTGGTGACCCCTTTGCAATTCTGCTGCGCGTGGTGTTCGAAAAATTGCCAGGTGTTAAACATCACGAATGGGTCGATAGTCGATGACTTCAACACAGATGTATTGAACCTTAGGACCCAGCTTTGCTGTATCATCAGCATCCACTTCGTGGACTTTCAGTGCACGTATCGAAATCTGTTGAAAAGAAACCAATGAGCGTTGCTTCAAAGCGCGCCCTTCGCACCACCGCGCTGGTGGTGAACAACACGTCGAAGCACTTCCGGAATCTGGGTACCGGTAGCGGTAATTGATTGCCTCTAGCATTCAAAGAATGACTGACGTGTGGCAGAGCTGCCTAGCGTGGCATGCAGGCTTCGGAGTGAATGGTAGCAAGTCCTAATGCTGTTGGCGCACTTAGAAAACTGTTTGATTTGTTTAGGCTTTTTGATTTATATATACATATCCGGAACATGATGGTGACGGCGATGGCAAAAACTTCTCTGAGTGGTTCCATGTAATGGCTATTGCAATAAAAACACATAATGTCGTTGAGGGAGCAGTCGAGTATTTGTAACCTTGAAGCGGGGCATCTTGTGCTCTCTCTGGAGTGGCAGATAATACGTAATGCATAGAAAAAAAAGAACTGTCAAGAACTTTACATTTACA